>NC_056729.1:751738572-751908572 GCF_019279795.1 Protopterus annectens
CTAAGTAGATGGTAAATGGAAATTAATAACCTGTGTGCCTAAGGAGATGATAAATGGAAAGCAACCATATAATTTGAAAGACTCTATTAAATAATTGCAGCTTTGTGTACATCACATATCCAAGAACAAAACACAGTACACAATAAAGAGAATGGAATAAATATTGGCATACTCAAATGTTTTTCTTTTGCTAAATAGCTACATACAGGTTAAGTTAATCTTTGAGGATCTTAAGAAGGTTAGCCTTATATTCCCATGATAGTTTTTAGTCGTGATATTTTGGGCACAAGTAATCCAGAGATGGACAAAACAAGGATATGTTCAGAAATGTATATGTTGCCCCTATACATGAGAGACAAGGGTGCTACACCAGGGTTAACCCATCCATTATCTAATTAACATCATGGGAAAAAGTGTATAGCCCTGATAAGTTAACAAACCTACATTTACACTATATCTGAAAAAAATCTAATTACCATTTTTCAACATCATTTGTCATCATATAGAAAAACAATTTGTTAAAACTTCTACTTGTCTCCAATCCTATGTCCAGTACAATAAATACACAGCCATAACCAATGCGACCAGTTAATTTTAAGTATAATAACACAGACAAACAAATCATTGTCATTCAACAACCAACATATATTATATAAGCATAAAATATTGATAAGCATAAGGTATTGAACATATATGGGCAGTATAGTAGGTGCTCACCTCAAAAATATCTCTTAAATTCTAGCAGCGTTAGGACTCTGTTTATTAAATTACAACCAAACCTGTCAAGGCAGTACAAGCTGCTGCTTACTCAGTATACCACCAAAATGGATAGATGGAAGGAGCAGAAAAGAAGGGCTTCTCTTCTTCTGCCCACCAGGCTGACTCGTGGTAGCCTACCTCCCTCCTCCCACTTCCTTGTCATCAACCTAACAAAATTATGTCAACCTATAGTGAATTCTTCAAGAGAAGGGATGAATATTAACTGAATCCAGCCCTATCACTCATTCATATTGCATCTTATCTGAGGCAAACACAGTCCTTGTCTGCAAAATCCCAGTGATCTATATCAGAGAAGCTTAAAGATGGAGTAACCAGTGCATCCCTGTAGTTAACAAACTTCCTTACTGCTTCAAGCATTTTAAACTAGCAACAAACTTATCACCAGTTTTGGAATCATTACAGCCCAAATGAATGCTACTCCTGGGATCTTCTGTTTAATCAGACTAAGATCCCTGGCAATCATTCACAGAAGCTTAGGTGTGGGTAAAACAAGCAAGTCATTATCCTCTATGTGTATGATCAAAAACTGAAGAAGTCCATGCTGCCTGTAAAACATCTACCACCATACCCATCAAATGGCTCCAGTGCAGACCTCTGTACCCTTGACAACAAGCATCCTATAAAGCTGGATAAAGTTCCAAGAAATCACCCCCAGGAGCACTGCTGCTCAATTAGTTGGCCCTTATGCATACAAACATACCAAAATGAAAGCTTTTTGCCTCCCTGTAAAAGAAAACAACAGTAAATTGATGAACTGGCAACCCCCCTCCCCTTATCACTGATTACCTAATGTAAGAGTGAAAGGTATGAGACACCCATCGACAAACTCTTTTTATGACCTCAATTGATTTGTCTTCAGCTGTTAAATTAGATGCCATACCTACTCTCAAAGAATGCATAAAATACCTCTCAAAGCCATACCTTGGATCACTAAAACCTTTCTATTCATGCTGACAAACTGCTCTGCAACTACCAGCATAACATCCTTCTACCAAAATTCAGGTAATCATAGTGGTGATGTCATTACTCACCAGTGTGGGGGATATCAGTTAGGTCCCTGGCCAAACTATCTCAGGCCTCAGACTTATGCTCTGAGCCCTGGTAGTCACCCTGCAGAACCTGAGGTCCATGGTGTTGTATTAGGAGTCCAATGAAAACCCTGGACTCCTACACACTCCTCCTTTGTGTCCTAAAGTACACTCCTTCACCAACACCAGCAGCCATTCCCAGTCAAGGTCAGGCTCCAAGGAATAATGTGAAATTCCCACCTATTGGCCTTTAAATAGGTTGCATTCCTGCCCTTGCACGCTATACTGTAACTTTCAAAAATGTGCTGCATTGCTTATCATCATGCAAACTCACACAAACCATGTTTAAGTGAAGCTTAGCAATGCGCAGACTGGAAAAAAAACAGTTGACCATGTTTAAGCACTGCTTAGCATTGCTCCACTTTTCTAAATGTAACAATTATTTAATTTAAAGTCAAGCAATGTTTCAGCCACCTGACACAGTTTCAGAGCATTATATATAAAAAGCATTACTGACCAGGACTTGAACCTGGAACCTACTACACTGGAGTTTATGACTTAACCTATCTAGCCAGTGGGATAATAAAGGTAACTCATATATCTTCAGATATACTGCAAAGGTGGCTGTAAGTGTAGCGCACCTTTGCTGTATGGGTTTGCACGTTGCTAAGCACTGCAGACCTACAACAATTGAATACATCTGGTTTCTATTCTTAGCTGTCTAGAGGATGTCTAATGCTTAAGTATGCCATGCTATGCCTAGTTAAGTATCATGCCACATCTTGTAAACAAGTATATGTAAAAAAATATCAAAATTGAGTGCATTTGTTTTCTATTTTTAGGTGCCTAGCGGATGTCTGATATATATGTGTGCAAAGCTAAACATAACTAAGCAACACACCACACAGCACAAACAAGCACATAAACGTAAAAAAAAATAACCATCCAATTAAGTGAAATAAAATATCTTGTATACCTTTCAGTAAAGGTTAATGGGCCAAAAGGTATGTGGCTGTGGCGTTAGTCTTACGCAGATTCAATATCCGTGTTGCTGTAACCTCCCTTAGGCACGCACCATAATTAATACGTATGGCCTGCTGCTGAGGGGAAACCATGGTCGTGTACATTGATACATTCCATGTAGGCTCTACTTGGAGCCTACACAGACTTTATTGAATCCTGGGGAATATATGTGATGCATAATGTTTGTAACTGTGAATATGTTAATATGTTTTTTTCATTTTATATAAATGTATATTTACCTGTGTTTTCAGTGATAATTCAGTACATGTCAGTGCACACACGTGTGTGTGTGGTGTGTGTGTATGTGTGTGTGTGTATGTGTGTGTGTGTGTGTGTGTGTGTGTGTGAATGTTTGTATCTTATATGTAGTTACCCATGCACAAATCTGCAAATGCTTTTTATAGAAAATAATGCAGAAAATATTCAGTTTGCCATTGAAACACATCAATTAACATTTCAGTGATATAATACATAATTGTTTCCAGCACTATTTCTCCCTTATTTTTGTTAAGCATTAAAAAAATGCAAAAAATTGATTCTGCACAATATGCAAATGGAAGCAGAAGGGATTAAACCTGGCATTTTAAAATAAAGAAACTAACTGCCAGAAATAAACATTTTTCCTTGCAATATAAAATGAATAGAATTTCGGATTTACATTTATGAAGACCACTGCTTAAATATGCAAGATTTTTTTCTGTGCTATCAAAAGTGTCACCAAAACCATTAAAGCATCAGGTTAGAATTTACAACTTGTCCGACATACAAAGCAACACATCTGTAATTCATGCAGTGGCTGCATGACTATATAAGAATTTATCAAAAAAGTTTCAGTTTTCACATTTACTTTTTGCAAAATCAAATATGAGTAAAGAACATATGTAAATCACCTTCTTCCTATGTAAAATAATCACTATGGATGTCTCTATCTCTTTCTCTCTTGGCTTGGCATGCAAAATTAAGTCAGAAGGGTTTGATTTGCATACCATACAAGCAGAATTTCTAGTTGTAACATTTCTTATGTATGTCAGTTTACTGTAACAGATAAATCTTTTTTGACAAAGGGCTTTATCTTGTTGTGTCAATGTTTGTATTTCAGTGTACTCTTATATAAAAATAGTTCAGTCTTTAATTCATCTGAGAAAACATATTTCAGTTGTTCATGCATAGAAGACCAAATACAATTTCATGGTACAACCTTTCCTAAGAATTAATATTGCCTTGGCATTTAATTTATGACATTCTTGGGAAACGCTACTGTTTAAAGTCTTTTAGACATACATATACCAGTTAGACTTTGTGATTACTTTGCAAAAAGTTAGACTCTGCAGTTTCTTTGTTATAAGAAATGTGACAGTTTATGATAAAATACTATCCCATTCTTCTTCACTAGTTTGCCTAGCAACCCCTTGTCTGTACGACAGTTAAATTTTTTCTCAGTCGTTGCAGGCATGCAATCAGACACATGAGACATGCTCATTATCCATGCATTTGGAAGTTTGATTAAACAAAGTGGCAGCCAGTCTCATGTTGTCTCCCACCAAATGCATGCTTTCAGAAGATAAGATCTGCTACCCTATCTCCCTTATTTTTCTGACAATCTCTCAATTAAAACCTTTCAAGGGTACAGATATATTCTAATGGCTGCTTAAGAATAGAATGGATCCTTTTTCCTTCCTTATTGCTATAACTGTTCTTCTCCAACTACTGTGCTTTGTTACAAATGTTGTGGTCAGATGAGATAAGCTAGATTCTTTTAACAAGCTAGCTTTGCCTATGTAAATCTTCAGAATGCTGTCTAATGCAAAAAATCATGTTATGACAATACATGTATTCAAATTGGAACTAACACCTTAGTGACATTGCAAAAGCAAGTCTAAAAATGACTGACAAAATGATTAACTTTATACCTAAGTACAAAACTTAGCTTAGGTGGTTCCTTCTGGAATATTCTTTCCAATCACAACTCACACCTTATAATTGACATTTAGATTAGGCAATAGTTCTTTCATTCACATGTAAATTGGCAGCTCAGATTTGTCACACCCCTAAAAACTTTACTTGTAAGCACTCTGTAATTTTCCTTTACATAATAATGCTCCAATTATACAGCATTTGTTATAAACAAAGCCAAAACACAATGGTAGACTAAGTGAATGTTTCTAAACCTTCTCCTAATTAATCAATGTTCCATAATGCACTTTGGTTTAGTAGCATGTAAAGCAGATCTATTCCTTCTTATCAAGACCTGCAATCATAGCTCTCAACCTTCCATTGCCAAAATGAGGAACACTCACCTTCATAATGTGGAACAAATGGGCAAAATGTGGAACACATACTAATGGCTTACTAACAACTTCAACTAGGAAGGTCATAGGATGGTTAAAATATGCTGGTTTTACTTATAAAGAAGATCATTTAATGAATTAATATGATTAATTTCAATTTACCATGGATTTCACTTAAAAAAATTCCTAACACTGAATGTGTGACAGACTCTTTCAGTGTGGAACTTTGAGGAATTTCGAGGAACATGAACTTTTTAAGACCCCAAATGAGGTACGTTCCTCGCAATGAGGTACACTTGAGAGGTATGCCTGCAATACACAATTGTAGCATGATGTCTGAAACAATTCTGACATAGCAGGTATGTTTTCTGGAGTAGCTTGTTCAGAAGAAATGTGAAAAACAAATCTGAAAGTTTGTTTTATCACTGTATTTCTTAAAAACATTTTCTGCATTACCTGCATTAGATGAATAGTACTATGTCATTCCTCTAGCAACTTCTAACTTGTTTTCCAGGGGTAGTGTATTAGTGGAACAGGTGAAGGAGTTTATACCTTGGCATAAGATGACTATAATTTATAGTAATCAGTATAAGTACAAAGAGATGCTTTACTTTCTTATTTATCTACAATATATCCTCTTATATTTTAGGATTTAGAATATGGAATAGTGGAATTTTAATAAGATGCAATTCCATAGCAGCTTTTAAAACTGATTTTAATACAGTAAGTATTTGCTAAAGGAATACTGCATTAAATAAATGCTGTCAAATCTACTTGTCCTTTATGAAATTAACTTACCTGTGGAAATCTGTAGAGACCCAGTAACCTAGCCATAGGAATAGATACCATTGAGCTGAGGTCTCCTATGACTGTCACTACAGGACTGCCTGCTGCACAGCAGTAATTAGGGATAGGTGTGTCTTTACCTGTGAGCAGCAACAGAATGCCCTCTATTGCTCTTGATACTGTGTTGCATGAGTCATAGATCCTGAAACCTAAAGTGATGTTTGGCAAAATGTTTGTGCTGCTGTTAATTTCATCAATAGCGAAGATAAGACTGTTGATCCAACGGTATGTCCTTATCTCAAATCTGGAAATAAATGACAAAAAGGCACAATTTAATTTAGTGTTGTTTCATTAACATGAAAAAAAAAAAAAACAATTCTGTAAAGAAACAGATGCCGTCTCTAAGGTACTTAGTATGAATCTCTACCAAGGACAGCATGACCTCAGAGTACTGGACTAAGGTTTCCCCTTTCATGTACTTCTGCTGAAGAACCTAACAATCAGGCACAACAAACTTAGAAATAACAAACAGATAGACGAAACAGCAAAGCGAACTGTACGAAAAATTTAATAAATAGGTCCAACACAATGACAAGGATTCACGAAGGCTTGCACGGAGTGTAAGAGACGTGTAACACTCCATGCAAGCCTCGCGATCCAGGAACAGCCCTAAACTCCATGTAAGAGACCAGCTAAAACGTCTCTTACATGGACTGGGCGTGGATATGCTAAATACCTCACTTGCAGCTGAAAGGTATGCAAATGAGGTATATTAGCGATCCACGAAGCAGAAACCAGCCCGTGTAAGAGAAGTTTTAACTGCAGAAATGTACTCAGTTGACAACTGAGTATGTTTCTGCAAAAATCACAACGGAGCCATGTCAGCTCCAAATAAAGGGTGCATATGTGTCAGGCAGCATGCCAATGGCCAAATATGTGGCCATTGGCAAGGTAACCCGATGCAAAAATAATAAAAATATAACGTTTAAACGCAGCGCAGCCCAGTGCAAATGGGCTGCGCTGTATAAAACATAAAAATGAAGGTTATAAACCCACAAATGTGGGTTTTATGCAATACATGGAATGACAATGCAGAGACCAGCAGACCAAAAACAACATGGCCACTGTGTAGTGGTTGCTAAGGGGGGAAGCTGAGTCTAAGACATGTAACTAAGCATTAGTAGGCAATCTCATGTAAATGAGGGTTAGGATACTGAATCCCACAGTCACATAGCAAATGAGCACAGTCTGAGTAGTGTAAGAGATACATAAGGGGGAGGAATAGAGTAGGAGATAGGTGACATCACAGGGGGGAATGGTAGAAAGAAATGCAGTTCATTGGAGGTCAGTGTAACATGACAGATGACAGACACAGATCAGGGAAAGAGGAGTGCCACAAGATAAGCATGGGAAAGTCAAGAAATGGAAGGTGTACACTGTTACTTACACCAAAGTTTCTTGCTGGGTGTGCATGCACACATGTGCGCGCCATGAAGCGCGAGTAGGGCAGTGTGCACGCGGGTAAGGCAGACTGAGCATGTGGGAGCATGTTGGTAGATGTTTAACACTGTTTGCGCTAGTGTGCGCGTGTGTAGGGCAGACTGAGCATGTAGGAGCCTGTTGGCAGACCTGTAATACTGTTTGCGCGGGTGTGTGCGCGTTTTAACCCGAATAGGCAGATCCTGAACCGTGTAAGCATGTGTGCGTGTGTGTAAGCCACTGTGAGCGTGTTTCTGCTGGTATGCACGCTGCTTCCCCCTGAGGAAACAGAAAGGAAAAAGGAAGCAACAGAATTAGTAGGAAGCTAGCAGGGAATACTGCTGGAGCTAGCAGGTGAAAACAATTAGAAGCAGGTAATTACACAGGCAGAATAGTAGCCCAGCCCAGCACTTAAAACTCTGCAAACAGCAGTGCAGGATGTTTCTCTCAAGAGACACTGCAAGACAGGAGTAAGCTATTAGAAGTGAAAACTGAAAAAGCTTAACTCAGTGCAGAAATGTTAGGGGCTGCCATAGCTGTCATAATGAGACATAGACGACTTGCTGAGGGTGGTGTCAATGCAGATGGTGCCAGACAACCCACAGTGAGGAGACGGAGAAGAGTGTACAGGCCCAGGGTCACCTACCACGGGTTACATGAGCTGGAGATAGTAGAGCGCTATAGAGTGGACAGAGAGCTCCTGCAGCAAATAGTTGAGCTGTGCAGGCCACGCCTCACACACAGAACCAACAGAGGGGAACCCATCCCAGTGGAAACCAAGGTATGTGTTGGCCTAAGAATACTAGCAACAGGTACCTTCCAAAGACCAACTGGTGATATGATGGGGATATCACAGGCATCAGCCTCCAGGGTACTGCACCAGTTCCTGGATGCCATGTCAGCACATGTCGGTGATCATGTATATTTCCCCAATGCCCGTGAGGTATTGGCCAGCAATATGCATCTCTTCCAGCAAATAGCGGAATACCCTGAGGTAGTGGGTGAAATAGACTGCACGCACATATGCATCAAAGCACCAGCCGTTGAGCGGGGTACGGCCTACATTAACCGCAAGGGCTTCCCCTCCATCAACTGCCAGGTCGTGTGTGATGCCCAGGGCATAATAATGAATGTGTGTGCTGGCTGCCTGGGAGCTACCATGATTCCCACATCTGGCATTTGACGCAGCTGTACCAGACATTTGCCAATGGGGACATCCCACACGGACACCTAGTGGGGGATGCAGGTTATGCACTGGAGCCGTGGCTGATGACACCCATCAGAAACGCACACACACCTGAACAGGAACGCCATAATGAGGCACATGCACAGACACGTAATGTAATAGAGCGTGTGTTTGGGCTGCTCAAGTCACAGTTCCGGTGTCTGGACACATTTGGTGGAGCCTTGCAGTACAAACCAACTACATGTACCCAAATTGTCATGGTATGTGCTATGCTACATAATATGATCTTGCGAAAACAGCTGCAGCAGGACCAGCATAGGGCTGGGCAAAACAGCCCCCCACCATTGCCAAGGCCATCACAGGCAGAGGGTGACTCGGAGGAGGAACAACCTGAGCCTGCCCCAGTAGGCAGAAGGAGGCGTGCCCAGTATGCCCTGGCCTTGGCAAAGAGGCAACGCATAGCACATACACTGGCTCAGTAGGAACCCTGGGAATGATACCCCCTCTGACTCACTCAAATAATAACAGGGATGCCTAAAATGACATGACCTGCTCACAAACATGTACAGGGAGTGTAATATGCGCATCCGACAGAGCCAGCCCTGCAGCACCACCTGAGGCATGAATGCCATGTGTTAAGTAATGTAACACCATGTACTATATGCACACCTGAGGACCCTGACTAACATCCACCCTCACCAAGCATGAAGCCACAAAATGATGATGGGATGATCAATTGCAATAACTGGCTGAAGTAATGCAGTTAGTCAAAGGGGAGCCAATGTGTTCCAGCCTGGGAAGACATGCGGAGCATGACATGATGCACCACCTGCTAGGGGTGGTGTGCACCTATCAGTCCAGGCCCCATGGATACTGGCAAAGGCTGTCAGTACCCACAGCATGCCCTGAATAGGTAAGTCTCAAAACACAAACCCACATTCATAGGTACCACAAGGGATAGGAACCTAGATGTAATGCTACCCAATGCCAGAAGTCTAAACAGCAAGATGTGTGCAGTGTACACGCACACAGTATGGGGAATGTAGATATCAGTCCCGTAATAGAAAACTGGGTCAAGGCTCACATCAGCACCCTAACACTACCAGGTCACACCTCATACTGTGCTGTACAGCCACAAAACATGTAACAAGCTACAAAAGGAGGGTGACTAGCAATAAATGTCAAGGATAACCACACCCCCATGTTGGCACCACACCAAGAAGCAGCATGGATTAGCCATGTTCAAATACCAAGGGCTAACACCGCTTCCCAGTATATAGCCTGCTGCAGACTACTGTCCTAATACCAGGAACTGCACCTGGCCTATGTTGGAATACATGAATATATCAAGCCCCCCCAAACCACATTATATTGCTTGACTGAAAATACCCAGACATACACCGGGAGCATTATACTAGCACCAACACAGTAGGAGAAAAGTTCCCATAATCCATAAACCAAAATTCCCAGGAACAACGTACCACTCCCACAAGAGGGGTAAGCATACTGGATGTGATAATCAGTAACATGTGTACTGGATGGCAAGATGAGAAGTGTATCCCTCACTGGTAAGACCAGACCATAGAGTAATCACACTGGATATACACAAGAGGGGTAAGCATACTGGATGTGATAATCAGTAACATGTGTACTGGATGGCAAGATGAGAAGTGTATCCCTCACTGGTAAGACCAGACCATAGAGTAATCACACTGGATATACACATCCCGACCCCAGTCCCTGGCCAGAATACCACAGTGAAAAACATGTGTAAAGCATAGGTTGCAGCCCTCCAAACCGATGTGGAATCCACGAAAGGCCCTGTGCAAGTGTAGAATATGGGACACACCACAGAACATGTTATACAGGCATTCCATGAACACAGCCAGGAATGCTTGGAGTATGCAATCACAAATAACAACAAGACACAATGCCATACACGCAGGCATCTGGCATGCTGGACTCCAGCCATTACCAAACCATGCAAGAGAATGAGGAAGCTACTACATGATAGAGCAAACATAAAAAAGGAAGTAATCACTGATCAGTAGTATGGCAATAAAATATGTCCACACATACAATCCACTAAGGCCAGCCACAACAAGTAGAATCTGTGAATCCAGAGGCAATGTGACACCTGGCCCAAGTACACAGACAACCCACAACTCCCCCCAATAAATACAAATATATGTGAGAGATGCAACCATGTATTCAAACCGGAGGCTGAGTTCCCCCAACTCAGTACTGTCACAACTAGTCAGGAGGAGAAGGTAACCACATACACCACAAACCCAGTCCCACATAGACCTATCACAACTGTAAACCAAACACATAAACACAGAAAAACATTCCCGGAGGCCCTAATTACAAACACACCACACCAACAGAAGCCTCCAAAGCAGATCCCAAGCAACGATAACCCCCAAACATAGCATATGCAACACATAGTACACAAAGCTGGTGTGCCAAACAGTCACAGGCCAGAAGGAGAAACAACATGCCTGATACAGTTGTAATAGGTGTCTGTATAGGCAGACACACTGCTGTCCCACTCATCAGACTGAACAAGGGAAAGGGTACAGTAAGCTGCCTGTAGGCTGCCACAATATGCCACATAACACAAGTACGCAGGTCACTCCAAAGCAAGCAGAAATATGATGCATTCATTGTCCATGCTGGTGTGAATGACCTGAGATGTACCTCCCTGGACTACATGAAAAGAGACATGGATGAGCTCTCTGAGTATGTACCCCAGGCCAGTATGACACTGGCCATTTACAGCATCCAACCTTCACCAAGAATGATGCCACAGTACAAACACAGAATGATCATCTTTAACAGGTGGCACAGTTACAGCTGTCAGTCCAAGAGGGTCTAATGTCTGTCTGCTTGAGATGTCATGCATGACAAGCCATGCTGCTGTTCCAGGGATGGCTTGCACCTGTTACCCCTTGGCGTCTGGATACTGGATAAGGCCTTTGCCACCTCCATAGAGCCGTATGTAGGCAAGGCCAAAAAGACTACCCACCACCCTAGAAAACATAAGTGGTAAGAAACATAAGGGTAATGCTGACCAATGCCAGATGTGTAAACTGCAATATGCATGCTCCTGAGGCACTTCCCAGTATGGAGAACATCGAAGTCTGTGCAGTGACAGAAGCCTGCTGCAAGCCTAGTGATAGCACACCAGCACTACCAGGTTATACCACATATCAGGCGTTATGGCCCCAACACCTGAACCAAAACATCAAAGGAGGGGGAGTATCCATATGCAGCACAGACACCCATACTGCCAGGTAAATGACAATGCACAAAGCAGTGGAGACCACCCATGTGCACCTAAGTGTAGTCAAAACTGCTGTGCAGTCTGTAGCATGCAACAGACCACACTCTCACACACAAGAACTCCACCCAGACATCCTGAAGACACTGGACAGTATGAATGTCCCATCAAATACCAGACAAGGTACTCACAAATTACCACATAGGTGGTAAACCATTATGTATGCAAGGAGTAATCAGGGACCTAGGGACACAAGTCGACAGTAATCTGTCATGTGACACTCACAATGCCAATGTGTCTAGGAAGATTGTCGATATTGGATGCCGTATCATGAAAGGATTCACATCTACATCAACAGAGGTCACTGTGCCCTGTACTGTTCCCTTATCAGACCCATAATCTAGTACAATGACTCATATGGGATGTACCGTATGTGACACCTGCAGCAGTTTGGAAGACCTCAAAGGTACCCCACCAAGAGGATAAAGGGTGTCAAATATATGTCATATGCTGCCTGGCTGTAGACACCCCAGTTGAATGCAGTCACAGACTGCCTACACAGAGGCATTGTATGTCTGTTGTACAAGGCCATGTCCAACACAGGAGTAATGGACATGCTCCACCACAGGAAATCAAAGCCATTGGAGCTGTGAGAGTGACAGATGTCAGCCTCAACACATAATGAAATAGGATGTGCTGGAGAGACAGATACATAACCCAGAGGCTCCCCACACCCAGAAACAGGATCCCAATCCATGTTAGGCAGAGCCCCTCACTGACACCCCTCAACAGGAATATTGCCAAGTGGATGGATGATTGTACATGTATACTGGGGGTCTTCACTGTGTCACGACCAGGCAGAGGCACAGTAAAGAAAATCATAAATGGCCATAATAGTCACATAGCAAGGGGCGGCGAAAGACACACACACTCTGGCTTGGCTTACTAATGCCCTAGGGTGGATAGCCTAGTATGAACCCATGAACCTATGAAGATACAAATTGTACAGGACACTAAGGATAATCACAAGGCTTACTTAACTGATGGTAGGAACCATGTTGGGAATCCACAGATATGCTCCGAATCACACAGATATTACAAACAACATACCAAACACACACACATATTGCTAACATACAACCTGACAGGTGCAGTGCAGACCCACCCCCCCATAATGCATAATATCTATCCCAGCAGGCTGCTGGTCCCCTGACATTGCAGATGCTGAGGTAACAGCCATCATCTGCAAAGCAAAACACACAGCAGCAAAGGTATGTGATGGTGTCCTGGACTCCAAGAATAATGGAATGCCAAATAACACTACTGCCCACAGGATATGTACCCAAAGAGCAGTGTACAACAACAGTGGTCCTTCACAACAAAGGTGTTGCCTGAATGGATACTGCAAACTACCACCCCAGGATCCTGACAAGCTTGGTCTGCACAGCTATGGAAAGGATCAATATGTACCGCAGACATAAAGCTATCGTGGACCTACTGATACCGGACCCTACACAGTGTGGCTGTCATAACTGCAGATCCTGCCCCTAAACATGTTTGACCCATTTGAAACAGTCATTAAGGTCATTGATGAGGGCAATGTGGTCCACACAGCGTAGCTGGACCGTGCATATTCTTCTAGACAATACCCTATGAGTTCAGTATGGATATGTTCACCAGCTTAAATATATACCCCTTTGTCAGTAGAGGGGTTGCAAACCAGACCAAGGACAGAACTGACATGGTCAGACATGCTGCATCCATGTCAGACTACAAATCAGATATGAGTGGCATCCCACAAGGCTTGGTCCTGGGACCCCCCCCCCGTTCTGTATATATGTCCCATAGGTATAGGCCAACATGGAAGGACTGTGACTGAACATGTATGCAGAGGAGTACAAACAGCCCACCATATCCGACCCCCAGCTGACACAAGCAACCCACAAAAGGGCCACCTACAAACAGACAACTGGAGCCATAGCCATGTCAGCAAGCTAATTGCAGAACTGTGTATAGACAACCACCGTGGATATACAGTAAGTGCCCACAAATTACCACACAGATGTTAACCCATTACGTACCTAACATGTAATGAGAGCCCTGGGGACAAAAGGTGATAGATATCCTGCACTGGACAAACATGTGGCTGTAGTGTTCGCAGAAACATACCATATACCCACCCAATCATGAAGGTTGTCAGATGTAGATAAGGGGAGGTCACTGTGGCTCTGCAGTCATCCTTCATCAGCGTCACAATTGACTACAATAGCCCCTGTGGGATATACCTCAGCAGACACCTCCATCAACTGTAAAGTCCACAACAGTACCCCACCAGGAGTAGCAAAGAGCATGAACAGATGCCATGTGTTGCCTGAGTAAACAAACTGCAGCTCCACACACTGCTACTGGCAAGCTGTGCCTGATGTATGAAGCCATGTCCAAGCTGGAATCAATGAACATGCTGCACCTTGTATAATCTGAATGGCAGTGAGCTATGCACATGAGAGACCTGAACCCCAGCACTGACATACATAGAACAAGCTGTACAGAATGATCCATAACACAGAAGGCACCCCCACTCTTGAGTAAACTCCCGGTACAGGTTAGCCAGAGAGTCACCTATCGACACCCCTCAAGAGGAATCCCGATGAGTGGATGGGAGATGGTAGGTTAACCCTGGGTATCGCTGTTATGTCAGAGGTAGACGGAGGCACAGTATACTAACCATGACATATGTCATGGCAAACTCCAGTTACAATGTGTGTCGAAGGACAAACACACCCTGTGACTAGCATCAGAAATGGCCTAGGGAACATCGCTAGTGTTTGCCAATGTCCACCTATGTTGTGGAATACACTACCAATGTTGGACGAGCCTGGTGTAGGTAGTCCATATCTGAACATAATGCAACATGGTCATATGTGCACAACTGGCCCCTACACAGTCTGTTGTGCTCACTATGAAGATGTCAAGCAGTGATAGGACTAAAGCCCAGGATACTGTCCACCACAGTGAAAGTACTGAACCAGTACACTATACGGTACTACAGTGTTAGGTCATTATGAAAGTATGTTGACAACTGTCTGCAAAGTATCCCATGCAATCCCTGCAGGCACAGTATAATCCCTGTTGTGGCAGACACGAAGCAGTTGGCCAGTTAGTACACAACATGACACCCAACACACAACCATAAACGTGAGATATTGTTGAAGTTCACACACACCCAAATATGTAGTGGACTTCAGAGTGCAACATATGGAAAGCTCACACTGGGCATGCTCGCACACTTTGATAAATGAGACATATGTCAGACAACATGCCATGGAAATGCTGAACTGGGCATGCTCACACACTTAGGCCATATCTCCGTTTAGCAGTTGGCCACACATATCTGGTATTTGTACGTGTCATCCCAGAAACCAACCACAACACAGCAATCTGCCCAGTGCACACAGTAAATGACTACAGAGACATAAGTGATATAGTGGATCGCCATCATATGCAAACATCTTCCACAGATACACAAGTTGGTCATAGGAACAGGGAATGCTATGGCAATAAAGACCTGCAAACAGTAGAACAGCACAACAAATATTGTGCATCTGACAATTGAACATATGGGTGTAGAGGTCAATATTAGGCTTGTTGCCCTAGGGAATGACAGCTTAGCCAGAGTGTGCTTGGCATCTCCATCCCCAGTACAGTAGGCTACTGTGCCACTGTAAAGTAGGTCATATAAGGCAACGTGTGAGGCTAGTGAGCTGTGCCTCTGTCAAGCAGGGGCACAGTGGAGATCCCAGGGTTTGAATGTGCTAAGCCACAGCCATGTTGTTGGTGTGTGCTGGAAGAGGGTTGCTGAGGATCTCTAACAGTAAGTGGCCATCAATAACAGACTGAGGGGAGCCCTATCTGCATTGTCTGGACAATTCCACTGTCAACACTGTGTTGTGATGATTATGTGGGAATGAAGTGTCATGCCGGAACTGTTCACAGATGTCCTCCCTCTGTGGGCTACAGCTCTGCAATGTATTAGCTCACTCTGTCTGTTGGACGGCTCATATATGGCTGGTGTACACCTGACAGGTGTCTTGTTGTGGAGCAGTCATGGGTATATGTGGGATAGCATGATCAATGCAAACCGTACACATGCTCATAGAATGCAATTGTCAAGGATTATGCTGAGTGGCCAGTATAGTCCTCCAGCATGGGTCCTTTGAAGTCGTCCACCCCAGTCTTCACAAGTGTAGAGTCTGCTTGTGCTAAATACAGTTTGTGTGCAGTGACAACCTTGTCTGGGGGTGGGGATGGGATATGGATGTCCAGGGAAAGGTGGGTATGGTCAGATATCAACAATGGTGGTCTACCTCTGGTGTGGAACAGTGAGTACCCATGTTGCAGATGGACAGGTGCAATATGTATTCACCCATGTGGCTGTGGTGTGTGGTTCTGCCATAGCACATGGACCCACAAATTGTAGTGGCTGTAGGGTAAAGTGGTAGAGGCCTGAGTAGTTCTCACACACAATATGCCTGTACCTGATGTTAACAACTGGAATGGTGTATGTGAACACCTGAATATCCCGGCACTGTTCCCAGGGAAGCTAAGTGTGTGTCCTGGATGTGGGTGTGGTGTTCTGGACTGGTTGTGTTGTGTGTTACAGGTCCTGTGGTCACGAAGCATGGTATAGAACATAACCTGCCAGTGCGATGTGCATATCTGACCCTGACGTAGGTGGCTGCAAATGCATATATATGCTATCCCCCACCTGACAGGTAGTACTAGATGTACATACCTCTGTAGAAATAAAGATGTCAGCACCCTATAAATACTGCAGGTGCAGACCAGATGCCCAGTAATTCGGTTAGCGTGCTCTGCTAATGCGTCTCTTTCAAGTGTCATAATATAGGTAGGTAGGAGTTTGAACCATGCAATTGCTCAGTGTGTGTGTGTGTGTGTGTGTGTGTGTGTGTGGGTGAGCGGGTTTGATGTGTGTGCAAGTCTGTGTGAGGGAGATGTCCCTTTTGGCAACTGTGAAAGCACTCTACAGGATGCACATTCCCCTATCTAAGCACGGATGATGTCAGCACCCTATAAGTACAGCAGGAGAAGGGACCCTTCCCAGTAATTTGAATAGCGCGCTTTGCTAATGTGTATGTCACGAGTGTCATAACATAGTTAGATAGGGGTTTGAATCCTGCAACTGCCCAGTGTGTGTGTTGGGGGGTAAGTGTGAGTGCAAGTCTGTGTGAGGAAGATGTCCCTTTTGGCAACTGTGAAAGCACTCTACAGGATGCACATTCCCCTATCTAAGCACAGATGATGTCAGCACCCTATAAGTACAGCGGAGAAGGGAAACCTCCCAGTAATTCAAATAGCGCACTCTGCTAATGCGTCTCTCTCAAGTGTCATAATATAGTTAGGTAGGAGTTTGAAACCTGCAAGTGTGTGTGTGTTTTTGATTGTGGGGAGTTTGTGTGTGTGCAATTCTGTATGAAAAACATGTGCTTTTTTGCAATCAAGAGATCACACTACATGATGCACATTACCCTTTCCAAACACTGATGATGTCAGCACCCTATAAGTACAGCTGGAGAAGACACACCTCCCAGTAATCCGAATAGCGCAGTCTGCTACAGTGTCACTCTCAAGTGTCATAACATAGTTAGGTAGGGGTTTGAAACCTGCAAATGACAAGTGTGTGTGTGTTTGGATGTGGGGAGTTTGTGTGTGTGCAATTCTGTATGAAAAACATGTTAGTTTTGGCAATCAGGAGATCACTCTACATGATGCACATTACCCTTTCCAAACACTGATGATGTCAGCACCCTATAAGTACAGCCAGAGAAGAAGGACCTCCTAGTAATCCGAATAGTGTGCTTCGCTAATGCATCTCTCTCACGTGTCGTGACATAGTTAGGTAGGGGTATGAATCCTGCAAATAGCAAGTGTGTGTGTGTGTGGGGGTAGAAGGGTGTGTGTAAATGCAAGTGTGAGAGAACAGATCCTTTTGGCAAATACTACAATACACCAGATGCTGCATATTCCCCCAGTAAACACAGGGGATGTCACCACACTATCAGCACAGCCAAACAGGGCTAGTTGGCCAGTAATGCCAACAGTGTGCTCTGCTACTGGGTCTGGTTGTCAGAGTACAGATAGGTATGTTTTGGTAACCCACAACTGCCACGTGTGGTTGTGTCACACATTATGACCTTGTGTGGGTCTTTGTGCATAACAATGCATGCCATTGCCTAAACCAGCAATGGCAATGCACACATGATGTATGTGTGTGACACATACACATAAATACCTGTGACCTGCAGTAGTTACCATGTCTGACACGTGCCTCGAGTGGATAAATGGTATTTGCAATGCATAACAATATGACTGTGTCTTACTGTGCAGGGGCCGCATGCGGTATGTGTCTATACAGTGTGGGTGTATATGGTAAAATACCTACAGCAGGGGATACACATCTGGTCTGGGCCATATAGTCTACATGTAGTCGATGTACAGGTGCTGCATGTTCCCACCTGTTGTGGGAGTGGTAACATGTTATTCCACTGCAATTCAGTGACCACATGCTGGGAACCCTTCAACTAGTGTGTTGTAGCTACAGTAATGCTCACGCACAATGTTTGGCTGGATGCAGTCCAGCCATATAAAGACAGTTCTTGAGACTGTCATATTGCCAGTGTTGTTATGGAGGATAGGTGGGTTTCCTGTGTATGGGAGGGTTGTGTGTGCCAGGCTATGAACCAGATGGCAGTCCGACACACTGTTAGCTGCACATGAATAGGCCCTGATGCTTTGTGCTGTGCCAACAACCTGGAGGTGTGTGTATCTGTAGTGCCTTGGGATACCACCCCCCTGTCCATGTGTGTTAAATGTGTAGGGGATGACAGGCATGGTATGAGGTATAACCTGGCAGTGATGGGTTGCACCTGTGAGCCATGAATCAGGACTCTGGTACTGCACAGACATTGCAGTTCACCGTGCTGAGGACAGTGTCCAGTGCATGCATCTTGCTGTGTACACTGCTGGTGTTGTGTAGCATCACTGTTAGTGTCCTATCCTGTGTGATACCCGCGGAGGTGGCTATGTAATCCGTGTCCTACAGCATAAGGCAGTATGTGTGTATCAAGGGGCTTCGTCAATATACATTGGGCCATGGGTGTCACGTGCAAGCTGTCCCTCGCAAATCATTGTGGCTTCCCTAGCATGTAAGCACACATTGACAGCCAGTGGATACCCTATGAATGACATTGGAGATTGAGCAGAATGTAGACATAGAACACCCTTCCTACATATAGTGGTAGCATACCTGGTGAGGGTATGATGGCAACCAAGATCAGGCTCATACTGGCCCTTGCCACATGCTGAGAGATCCCTTCTATGTTCCCTATCATGTAGTCCAGGGAGGTATGTCTCAGGTCATCCATAGTGGCATGGTCAATGACTGAGTCATATGTGTCCATGCCTCTGACTGACCTGTATGCTTGTGTTTTGTGGTGGACCATAGTGCCCCAGAGGCATATCACTGTGACCTTCACCATGTACAGCCTGTTGAGCGGGACCCCACTGCAGCGGCCAAGAGAGGTACCTGACACATCTGTAGCAGGTGTGTTGTGTAGCCCTACAGGCTGTGAGTGTGTGGCACACGGGATGTGTGTGCCATGTGTGGCATGTGCTCTGTTCTGACGTATCGTATGCCTGTGTGCCAGCTGCGGAGGTGTGTGATGCTCAGGCAGGATGCTATTCTGAGTCTCCAAGTATGCCCCAGTGTGTTCAGATTGCTGTCAGTGCATGTCTATGTCTGACTGGTATTGTAGTCACTGTAGTATGACATGCCACCTGACAGGGTATGGCATTACTGGGTTCAGAGTGCTCAGTCCCCAGATTGGCTATGTGGTGGCATCCCACACATGTGTTGTACATTCCTGGCCAAGGGTGATGGTTGACTGCATACATGCGGCAGCTGTGACATTGCCACATGACTCACATAAACCACAACTGGACCATAGAGGTGATTCACAGGTTACCTTTGCACATGCTACCCTAGTAGTGTGATTGCCATGGTGATTACCAACACATAGGGCCAATGGGGAACAACATACTGAAGGTGTGTATGTGTGGGTGTACTGCTACTGTTTCATAGCACTGGCATATATGACTTCACACGTGGGTAAATGCCAGGTAAGACATGTGCAATGTGTCACAGGCAACGTACATGCGAACAGGACAGACAGTGATGTTCTGTCATGTGTAAACTTGACATACGTATCGTACGCTATGCAGATGTCACTAGGAGTCCACAGAAGCACTGTAACTCTGCATTGCAGGTGGAAGCAGTGTTCCAGGGAACCCCAAGCAAACATGCATGCAAACAAAGCTACAGTAAGCTGGGCTGGAAGTAGTCCATTTTACAACAAAGAAGGGGTAACACTAACAGTAGCTAACAGTGCAAATATGTAGGCACTATCAACATGTACCCAGGAATGCACAGCGCAGACGCCCATGGTAGAACTGATATTATGTCATAGTTAATTGTGATTTGGATTACATTGGTACTGCACACATATCAACATGCGCAAACATCCACATTGCATAGTCGTTGTGGGCAACTTGCCACCATTACTGTACATGTCCATCATTGCGTATCACTACTTGCATTAGCTCCCCCCCTGTGCTACCCATGTATGTGGCTATCTGTTGACATTCTTACCACCGGTATGCAATAATGTGCAGCTGTTACACTTTGGTACGTACTATGGGTGCAGATAACAATTCAGGACAGTCATACGGTTACTGCATCAGGCATGCTGGGATATACACACAGTCATATCAGCACACTGTACTGTTACCAACATGATACTACTAATACACTTCTATGTAGTCACCCTCTGCATCAGCAACGTGTTTACCTGTTCCTGCACTGATGTTGGAGATTGCAGGAGGTGGCACAGTTTCATCATATGCACAGGGTGTGAATTAGATATGCCTGAGTCTGCCACTGATATCACCAATTGACATGTGTGTGTATGTGTGTTGGTGAGGGACAGCAGTACAGGGTGGGGCACTGTTGGTGCAGTGTGTGCGTGTATGTGGTAGCCCTAGGTGTTGACATTTCGCATGTGTGTATGCACGCACACAGTTCCACCTCATGGCTGCCATATACAGGGGTATGTGGACAGCCACAGACTGCACCTGGCAGGTCATACAGATCAGTGTCTGTGGGCACGGACACGGTACCTGTGCCTGGCAGGGGTGCTACGAACCGTATCCGGTACTAAGCCAGACTGGGTACTGTCATCAGAAGTGGGAGTGTGTTGACTGGACACAGGTCCCTGTTGGGACTGTCCAGAGCCATGTGCACGTGGTCTCCTGGGGTGTTCCAATGATAGCACAGACCCAGCATTGCTGGGGCTGCTGCTGGCACTATGGGGGCATGCGTGGGCCTGTTATCATCCATGCCGACTGCCAGCTGCTGCTGTTGCTGGCATACGGCCACGTCTATGCCACAACTGCCCACCATTGCCCTGGCTCATGGACATGTGGTTGTGGAACTGCTGTAATATGTCCCCACAATGTCTGTCTATGACATCGGTGAAATTACGGATAGCATCCGCAATGCCACGCATACTGTCAGTCATGGCTGTGCGACATGCTCTCAGCTCCCTCAGACCCTGTCTGGTGTACCTTTCCATACGCGACTGTGCCTGCATGACAGCCCGAAACATAGCTGAGGTTGACAGACCTCTCTGGGCACGTCTGCCAGAGGCAGTACGCCCATGGATGCTCCCACGAGTACCCATGGGCAACTGTCTGTGTGGTACCATCGCAGGACCCTGCCCATGGCTGCTGTGTGGGGAAGCATGTGCCACAGATATCACATTACCCTGGTCAATGCCCACTCTATCCTGTCCATCACCTAGGGACAATGGTGACATAGGATGTACTGGCAGGATGACTGTGCGCAATGATGGGGTTGACAGCTGTGTACTGTCAATTGGCTGACCAATGGCAGATCCAGACACACCTTCCTGTGCCATTACACAGATATCATCATTACCAGTACCTGTGGCACCAGATTCAGGTTCCCTGCTGCAGGACACCAGAGCAGCACCAGAACCTGTGGGAGGAAGACAGGAAACACAGTTTACAGTGTTCACACAATGTTACCAGTGATGCACTTATGCACACATGCACACATGCACACGTGGACACAGGCACACATGCACACATGCACACGTGGACACAGGCACACATGCACACATGCACACATGGACACCCCGCAGTATACACATAGAGCACTACTGAGTTACACTAGTATTACTAGCACTATCAGGACTATTATAGGTATTGTTAAACACACTCACCAGCATCGATGGCCTGCCTTGCTGTAACACCGGAGGGACCTGCAGAAATGAGGAGATTAATGTCAGTGGGCACAACTGTGCCATTGATACTGCATATGATACAGTGCAGTAGTACACCAGTTGCCTTTCACACGTCAGCTGCTGATATTGCCAATATCACACCTGCACAATTACATACTATGTTGACAGCTACATACCACGGACACACCTTGCACATGCATAAACTAACAGTGTACAGAACAGTCAAGTGTACATATGGCATATTACCTGCACGCTCCATGTCATGATGCTGTGTGGATCCAGCCTCCATCATGATGCAGGTGTATTGCTGTTGCTGTTCCGGGGCTGGAGCCACAACACTTAGGAGTAGCCCCTCCAGTCTGGTGAGGGGGGGATGTGTGGCCACCCCACCTCCTGTGGCAACCTGTTGCCTGTGGATATCCGACGCACGCTAACGGACATTTCTGATTAAATCACTGCAGTGATGTCGTACCTGCTCATATGTCCTATTATGCGTGCCAATGTCATTTACCCTATGGACAAGGTCTTGCCACAGTGCAGCCCTCTCCTGCCAATTCTGGCTGGTGCAGGAAAACAGTATGTCATAATCCCGCACCAGGCTCTGGTGTATCTCCTCATCTTCTGCTGCAGAGTAGGCGGGATTACGCTGACGCGCCATCTCCCTGGAAGAGAACACAAACAGGATATCAGCAGACTATGTCAGCAATATATGGCACACATACTATACATGATACTCAACTGTAGTGATATACTACTACTCCCATATGTAGCATGTGTGTGTCTCTTGGTGGATACACAAGTACATGGCCAGATATCAGTGCTCAGCCAACACCTGTGCAACAATACCTGCCACATTCCATACAACATAGTAGCATGCCCCATTGGTCAGCACACTGCGACAGGTCCAATGCACAACCTCACTCTGGGGGTACATAACAAGGTACTGTATGTGGAACGCCATCCACTAGTGTGATCTGGACACAAGTTTCTCGGCCTGGATATACATATCCCACCACCACCACCAGCACAGTAGACTACTTTGATATGTATGTGATTAGACAGTTATTCACTTGTTAGGACTGAGATGGTATCCATGCAGCCCACTGGGCCAGTGGAAGCCACAACCCACACTGCTGACCCCTTTGCGAATGCTTCCCACAGACATCCCAAAGATTGCATGGAACATGCACACACATTTCTAACCCAGACCCTATGCACAAAGGTTAGGCATCCTGTCCGGTGGACCCCAGCCAAAGGCAGATTGTATAACAATAGAAGGAGGCTACTGCAGGACAGAGCAAATTCACATTAAGGGAGGGCATCTGTGGTCAGCACTGGTAATAAGCTACAGTCTCTCATAACAACATCCACGGCCTACTCTGGGAGGGAAATGGCCACGAACACTGTAGATAACCACAAGGCCTTCTTCAGTTATGTTACACATATGGACCTAACGCCTCAGATATGCTCTGAGTTAATACACACCTACTTAACATTCACCGAACACACAGATATTGGCAACATTCTTGCAGACAGGTTCGGTGCACGTAACCCCCCTCCTTCTCCCTCACAAGTAGAAATACTTATCACAGCTGAATGTAACCTCCCTATCATCCCACATGTCCAGGTGAGGCCCGCCCTCAACAAAGCAGAACACACAGCATCAATGTGACCTGATGGTATCCCTGGATGTGTGCTACGTGAACTCCAAGAGGACATACAACCACATATAAGACTGATATTTAACCTTGGCCGTACTACAGGATATGTACCTGAACTCTGGCATACAGCAACAGTGGTCCCACTCCACTAAGGAGGCACCTCTACTGACCCTGGGAACTACCGCACCATAAGCTTAACTGGCCTGGTCTGCTAAGCTATGGAATTATTCAGTATGGGACGCATATACAGCGATATTGGGTACCTGCAGACACTTGTTCCTGGCCAGTTTGCCTTTGTGATGGGCTGATCCTGCCTTTTGAACCTGGTTGACCTTTCAAAACAGTCACTACAACCATTGATGAGGGCAACGCAATCCATACAGCCTACCTGGACTTGCCTAAGGCCTTTAACACAGTACTCCACTCAGGCATCATAGACAAGCTCATTAGCTTACATGTTACTACATATGTCACATGATGGGTTGCACACTGGTTGACATACAGAATCCATAATATCGATATTGTAGCAGCCATGTCAGACTCAATGCCAGTCACATGTGGTATCCCACAGGCCTCTGTCCTAGGACCCCTCTTGTTTGGCATTTATTTCTCAGATGTAAAAGCGAACATGTGCGGGTTGTGGATGACAAAGTTCCCAGATGACTGCTAACTAAGCACCATAGTCGTTACACCAGCTGACACACACATCCTACAGACGGGCCTCACTGCAACAGAAAACTGCTGCCAGGATCATGGCCTAACACTGACTGACATGTAATGTATAGTCATCCCCTTTTGGTGGAACTACGTGCACACAACATATCACATGGACATACCTATAGATACAGACCTATGACACATATGGAGGGTTCACAGTATGCAGACTATTAACCTGCTACTTTACATTACCTGTGTTTGTCGCAGCTGGTTGTGTTACCGCTACTACTGCTTCCTGCTGCTGCTGGCATGGCTTGCTACTGTCACTGCTGACAGCTTAGACTCAGTGTGTGTACCGTGTGTTGTTGTTTGTGTTTTTTTTTTTGCTCTCACTCTCTGTCTCTGTCTCTGTCTGTCTGTCTCTCTCTCTCTCTGCCTCCAGACAGTGCAATGAATGTATTGCATGTGTGGATTGTGAGTACAGGATGCTTTTGTAGGTATCTGCATAAGTCCATGTGATGGCCTCTGCACCAATTGTAAGCCAGCATTTGCTAATTGCATGCAGCCAGTTGTGTACTGATTGCAGTTCTCACTGTGATTTGAGGACAGTGCTATGAAAGGGTATGTGAGATAGGCATTGCCCTTTCAGATTGTAAGGGCGGGGACCTCCTCTCTCCTGTTTCCTGTAGTAAGTGTGTATGCACAATGACACCTACAACTATATATATATATATATATATATATATATATATATATATATATATATATATATATGTAAATATACATACATTTATATATGTAAATATACATACATTTATATATGTACATTAACTGACATTATTACCTACTAGCTACCAACTAGCATGGCTGTTTCTGTTCACACACTACTATTATGGAAATCCACTAGTTTTGACAGTAATTCTAAATGACATGTTTTGTGTACTACACATCCTATATTCCCTTTACATTCATTCCTACTATGACATGATATATTTATTTTAGCACAATGTTCTTGTATAAGAGTCATGGCTTAGTGGTAGGTCATGCAGACTACTGTTTCCAAAGTCCTGGGTTCGGGACTGACAGTGGGATTTTATTTTGCTTTTGAACTGACTACAGGACCTGTCAATCAGAGTGACTAAGGCACTTTTAAGCAGTTGTAACCGGGTTAGCGCTGGTTTGCGCGGAGCTCACGCATGTGCACTGGCGTTCAGCTTGCGCACACCCGCTTACAACCGCTTAACAGTGCTTACTCTGGCGCACACCCAAGCTATTTTCTTTGAAAGAAATGAAAATGGGGAGACAGGAAAGTGGTGAAAAAGGGGTCACAAAGAGGGTAAGACAGTAGGGAAACAAGCTTGGGATTTGCAGGAGGGATGTAGGTAAGGCCCATAGCTGCCCATTTCTTCATCAGCAACAGCTGTGCATATGTATGTAATTTGGTGTGACATTTGAAACCTTCCACCCCTGAGAGAGGTGTCAGGACAACAATGATACTTGTTGTACAGCCAATTGTAATTGATAGTTTCCATGTCCAGCAGACATGTGTGCGGAATGGGCAGCTATGTATGGGGCGTAATCTTTTTGTGGGTACAGAGTGCCCTTTTTTTTTTCAGGTGAGAGTGGTATGTCAGGTGAAGGAAGTCGGTATAGCTGGGGAGGTAGGTTGGGTATGTCAACAGACAAGACAAACAAGACGCATACAGGGGTGGTGTATGACACATGTGGGGGGGTTACAATTGACGGGGACGGATGTTTGGATATCCCGAGCCCATGAGCCCGCAGATGGCAACAGTGGAACTGATATCCCCACCCATGGGCAGTTGCCACTGTTCCTTCACTGTCCAGGATGGGGCTGTGCTGAGGGCTGTGTAGGTCGGGCAACAGGCATGCCCGTAAGTTGTGCCACCTGTGCCTCTAGCTGGTGTAGGGGCCCAAGAACAGAGTCCTGGATCTCCCTACGCACCACAGTCTGGACGCTACGGAGGGTGAGTGGTGGTTCTCCTCTGGCCACCCTTGCAGAGGGGAGACGAGCCCCTTCCCCTGCAGCGCTTCCACCCGCAGGTGGCACAGGGCCACCGGAGGAGGGTCCAGACTCGACACTAGTGCCAGGTGCACTCGCCAGCTGAGGTGGGAGAGGTGGGTCCGCCTTCCCTGTCGTCCTATGTTTTGCATTATGTCATGACAGTTTGGGTTAGTAACATATAATACCATTCGCAATTAGTTGTAACAGCATGCATTAGTATTCCCATTAACCAAACACCCAGATATTCACACCATTGAACAGCGAGCATAACACATGCATAATTTGAACAGCAATACACAGTCCAACAACATGCAGGGTTGATTGATGGCAACAGGCCATCAGGTTTGGATGTATGAACAGGGCAGATGCATCAATGGACATGCAAATATTTATGACCCAACAGGACAAATGTCCAGGGGTGGTAATTGTGATTGCACATACCATTTTCACGTGGAATGGGTTATATGTGGTTATAGGGTGGGGTGAAGAAAATAATATTAACACCTTTGAATACCAATACATATGCTGTACATTTCTAATAGCTGCACATATATACACACTACTGTTCTAACTACAGTTTCCTATATGATAACTACTTCAATTTGGTGATAGGACTGTTACTGCCACATCAATATACATTTTATTGTTCTTCATACGCATTCATATCTGGCTTTGTTCAGCTACATCATCCTGCTACATTTGCTTTATATAGCTATAGACAACTTTGGATGTTTGGTATGTCAGACAATCATACTATCTGCATATTGCAGACTGAGAGCAACATATCCAGATTTTGGGATACACATTCCAGCTGCAGCAACACTTTGAACAGATTTCGCTGTTTGGTTTTGCTTCTCACATTCATTTCATTCTGTACTGACTGCAGTATACTTTATTCAGGGGTTATTACTACTTTATTGGTGGATTCATAACTCTTTCTCACACTCTCTCACTTGTTTTCATTTTACTATTCAGGATGGTACTTACTTCTAGGCTTTATTGACATGTTTTACCTGTAGTTATTACAATCCTTTCCAGCAGTCTCACTTCTGTCATGTTTCAGTATTTCAACAGGGGTATATTTCACACATGTGATTTGCTAATCTTCTGCAGCTGTACTTTTCAGCCTGCTGCAGGTTGTGTACTATTATATTACAGGTGGGGCATCTTTATTTCAGACTTTATTTCAGACATTTTCATTTTTCTGTTTGGATTACAGACTGCAACACACTTTTGTAATCAAGCAATACTTGCAAACACTCTTACACTGTTACTTGCACATTATATTACTTAGTGACTACACTGCACTCTTTTGCTAACTGTCATACTTTTATATTTCTTTACAGTTACTGGGAGTGGATTACTGACCTGCCTGGTGGCGCAACCACACCAGCCTATCGCCATAGGCTCTGCGGTTCGCAGAACGGACACCTGCAGCTGTAATATAAATGAAGTAATATTGGAATACACATCTCCATAATATCAGCTAGTTTAATTTCTTACATACATAATTAAATGTAACTTACTCAGTAGTGGGGCGTTGGGCATTTGCCGGGCCTCCTGGATCCAAAGGTTCAGTTGGTCCTGCTTGCGTCTCTTCAGGTCTGCATGGTGGTGACGAACCTGCTCACCAGTCCTTGGAATCCCTGTGGCACTGGTGAGATCATGAGCCAACCGGTCCCATGCCTCAGCCCTATATGCTCCCCACAGGACCTGGCCCTGCATGAGTTGGGCCTCATGATTGTGGACTAGGAGCCAGACCATGTATCTGGACTCCTCAATGCCCCACCTTTGTGCTCGAAAGCAACTACCCTCACCTACTCCTGACATTCTGGCTGCAAGTCAGTTCTACAATCATTTATGCTGTGTATTCCCACCTATGGGGCTTATATATGCCGTTTTTCCCGCACAAATCTGTGATTGGCCATTTTGGAATTGTATCAACTTCACAAAACCTGCTTTGTCATGCTCCACTTTGTATTCATTGCTATATATTTGCTATTACTGCATTCCTAGGTACTGCTGTTATGGCTTAGTGGTTCAGTACCTTGACTATGGTGCATAGTATTCTGGGTTCGAACCTGGCCACTGCTTTTTATTTTTTATGACTGTCTAGACAGGCTGGGGGTGTGTCTGTGTAAAGGCAGTTTTGATACAGCTTGCTCAACGTTGCCCGTCGGTTAGCTTGTTGGCGCGGTGCGCAGCTCTGCGCAAATGGGTTACGCTGGTTTATGCATCATTTAGCTGTCAGCATGCATATTACGCTCAGCTCAGCTAGGGGCACACAGTTTCAGCGTGTTAAACCACTGCTCACCTACGGGCACTCATTTTGCACCTGTTAAACCACTGCTCACCTACGGGCACTCATTTTGCACCTGTTAAACCACTGCTCACCTTTGGGCACTCATTTTACATCTGTTAAACCACTGCTCACTTACAGGCAGATGCACTCACCTTGTTAAACTGTTGGTCAGCTATAGGCACATCTGGCTTTTTTTATTATTTTGTTATCTCACATTTCTTCAAAATAAGTGGACTATTTCATTACATTTTACATGAACTATGATTTTATATGTGTACATGTTTGTCAGGGACTTGTTTCGTGCTTATTTTACTAAAAAAAAAATTGGTGTTGTGGGGGTCGAACCATGAATGCCTGCTCTTCAGCCGACATCTCTACCACTACGCTATTGCTTCTTGGCTTACTTTGCATATTTAGTTCTTATATGCTTTTCCACTGACTGCTAACTGTGGCTAATCTACGGGCACGCCCACGCAAACGAGCGCACTCACGGGCAAACATCTTTACGATTTTAAAAAAATATATAACGTGTTCATTTATATATTTTATGTTCATAGTCTGTGGGGGCATGTGTTGTGTTGTGTTTATTCACATTTCCATGGCCTCTGTCGTGGGTGTTTACTTTGGGCAATTTTACTCTTCTGGGGGCGTGTCCGCTTGCAGGGCTCGGCCTACGGACACGCCCCCTACTGTCTTCCATGGACCGTGTTAGCCTTCGGTGTGATTCAGCATGCCCTCATGCATATGCATGACATGCTGACATCACACCGTTTAACTGCAGCCTCCGTGTAAGCCTTGTATCTCTTACACGGAGGCTTCGTGAATCCTGCCCAATATCTTTCTTTAAGCGCTTTTCGTTTGTTCCAAGTAACAAACTTCTTCAGAAGTACTAACTGACACAACTACAACCAATTAATACAAAAAAGTGCGGGGAAAAAAAATCTGATTGATGATTAAGCAATTAAAATAGGACATGTTACATTCCTTAAAAGTGAAAATATTTTAAAAAATGAGGCATACACCTCCAAATGAAAACTTCAAACAATTGATACACAATGTTTCATACTTCATCAAGTTTAAAAAATAAATAAAAATGGTGATGGCATATGTTATCTTTGAAGATTTTTAAGTTTCAATATACTGGTAATTGAACATGCTTCATTTAACCCAGGATAGTTAAAGGCATTCAACTTGAGCTGCCATAATAGTTCAAGTTCTTCCAATTTAAAAGAAGTAGGACCCCCTCTTATATCATGAAACATGTTATTAATAACTAAAAACTTAAATTTGTGAGTCGGGTTATTGTCAACATGTTTCGCCAAAGCGTTATCCATCTTATTGTGGGAAATGGCGTATTGGTGTTCATACACCCTGTCCCTGAGTCTACGTTCGGTTTTGCCCACATAAAATGCGAGACACTCAGAACATTTAGCTAAATAGACCAGAAATCTAGTGTTACAGTTGAATTTGGATTTCAACTTGTAGGTGCTTCCATTAATTGTAAAAGAGTTCGTACAGTCAATAAACCTACAATAATTACAACTCTCGCATTTAAACATACCTGTCACTCTAGAGATTGTACTATTCCATCTCTCAAGAAGGTTTTTCAAGTTTTTACCCCTCTTGAAGACTACATGTGTTTTATGACCCAGAACTTCAAAAACAACATGATTAGATTTGAACAGTTCCCAATTTTTGATAATCACATTGACAATAGATTTACTTTGAATATTAAATGAAGTCACAAAACTACAATGAGATTTCTGTTGATGAGGGGCAGGAATAACTACCTCGGGATCGTTGACATCAGACTCAGTTGTAATGGCATTATACAAGGTCCTATGATTTCTGCTTAGAATTGGTCTAAACCAATTTCCATTTCTTTTATGTGTGACCTCTTCAATTAGTGTGTCTAATAATGATTCCGGGTAGCCCCGATGTAGAAACATCTGCTTCAAAAAGAGACATTCACTGATGAAGTCTTCGTCTAAGCTAGAGATCCGTGATGCCCTCACTAGTTGCCCTTTGACAACTGACTTCTTTTGATGAAATGGGTGGCAGCTAGAAAAATGAAGGAAAGAGTTAGAATAAGTAGCTTTCCTATATATCTGGGCTGTGAAAATGCCATTAATTTTGTTCTTAACTAACCGGATATCTAAATATGATATAGTGTCAGTATTGAACGTGTGAGTGAATTGTAAAAAGTTAGTAGTAGAGTTAAACTTGTTAACAATATTAGTGGCTAGTTGATCATCACCTTTTTAAAAACATTTTTAAAATATTTTCACTTTTAAGGAATGTAACATTTCCTATTTTAATTGCTTAATCATCAATCAGATTTTGTTTTCCCGCACTTTTTTGTATTAATTGGTTGTAGTTGTGTCAGTTAGTACTTCTGAAGAAGTTTGTTACTTGGAACAAATGAAAAGCGCTTAAAGAAAGATATCGTGTTGGACCTGTTTATTAAATTTTTCGTACAGTTCGCTTTGCTGTTTCGTCTATCTGTTTGTTAAACCTAACAATCAGCTTCATTTTCTGTGCTAGGTTGGTCTGAACTGATTAATTAATAATAACAACAATAATTATAATTATTATATTTTTTTATCTAACAGTCTGCTTTATGTTCCACAATTAGGTTTAGTGTTCTGATAAATGATTGTGCAGTTTTAATCAGTGAGATAAGTGTTGTAGAAAAGTCTGTATGAATTTAAAATAGTTTGTAAAGTCATTAAGTAGCTAATTAAATCATCCCCCATTAAATATGAAACAGATTCAATTTACTTCATAGAAGTAGCATGCTCTGCTGCCAAAAATGTATTTCACATTAAGTAGTAACAATATGTTTACACATTTAAAAAGAGTTTTGCTATCTAAACCTTCAGTTTTGTCTGTCTATCCATCTGTCTGTCTGTCTAGTGTGTGCATATTACATATGTGTGTTTGTGTGTGTGTGTGTGTGTGTGTGTGTGTGTGTGTGTGTGTGTGTGTGTGTGTGTGTGTGTGTGTGTGTGTGTGTGTGTGTGTGTGTGTGTGTGTGTGTGTGTGTGTGTGTGTCTTTTGCCCATTCATTGGAATAGCACTCTAGGTACTGTGGCATATCTCAAGCATCTACTAGCAGGATTCAGCAACTCTTCCTCAAATGCATGCTTCATGCAGGGAACTATATCCATTTGCCCCAGTCTGTTGCATTGACAACATTTGTGATGCATGGTGTGAGTCATATGATAAAGTATGGCAGTGTTACAATCCACAGAGCAAAAATAGATGAGGCCATATTCTTTTACAAAAACTTCAGATTCCACTCAATAAATACATAAGTAGCCCATGACCATGATGGCCACAAAGTCAGTATTTGTAGCAAACATCCAGGCAGCATGTACAACTTCAAAGTCTAGACGGGGTCTGGGTATGCTCTACAGCATGAATTCCAGAGCAGCAACATACTACCTAAAGCTATGGTTTCAAACACTGTGATACTTGTCATTTGACTAATTGTAACTGGTATAATGCTAATTTCCTGACCATAACTCCCCCAGTACACACATCCTGCAATGTTTTTAAAATAATTAACTGTATTGCAATAAAGCAGATCTGCAAGTCAATACTTTCAGTTTTGCGGGGTTCTTCTCTTCCATCTATGGTTGTACAACCTTGAAGTTAGTATATATAAATAAAATGGTATGTGTGGAGTGAAGATTCCACATGGGCAGTGGCAGATTATAACTGGGGCAATTCAGACAGCTGTCCAGCATCCATAGTTCTTGGGGGAAATATATTATATATAGAAATCTGATGTTTAACACTACTCATTTTAGTTAGAATATGAGCTGAGCATAACAGTTGTTAAGAGCATTGCTTCATGTTTCAATTACATAAAACAATAAATGATCAACAAAGTGAGTATTTTGATCTGTATATTTGAAGGGCCTGCAATTTTTCCACATGGTCAGGATTGGCTAGTGACACTATTTACCTATGGATGTGTTATTTATTTACTTATTTATTTATTCATTCATTCATTCATTCATTCATTCATTCATTCATTCATTTATTTATTTATTTTTAAGTCAACATGTTTCAATACTTAATGAAGAAAGAAAGAAATGCCCCTAGTGATCCTCTGCAAAATGCCCCAGCTTTCTATTTATTGCCTTCCTGTAATGTTTCAAAAGGTAACTAACAACAAGCCTTTGACTATTAAATAGTATTGTAGAGAACTGGAGACTGCGGGACTGCAAACTTGGAAGTGCAGCAGAGGGTTAGAGCAACATGAGGTAAGTATTTATTTATAAATACATGTATGTATCTACATATTTATTTATTTTTGTATCCTGACAGACAAACAGATATATTGCTGAGGTAAATAAGAATTACAAGCATTGCAATCAAATATGTTTGTGAGGGAATTGCTTATATTACTATTATTATTATTATTATTATTATTGTTGTTGTTGTGTCTTTTGGCTTTTCCCAGTTAGGGGTCGCCACAGTGGAACTCCGGTCCGTTAATGATTGGCATTAGATTTTTACGTGCCGAGTTGCCGGCCCTGGTGCACAACCTTCAACGAAGGTACGCCCATTCATGCATGTCTCCACGCAGAAGACACTCTAGCTGAGAATCGAACAGGTCAACGTCTTACTGTGAGGCGACAACGCTACAGCAGCACCACCATCATTAAGTAGAGGAGGTGGGCTGGCTATGTATGAAAGAAATGTGGTTTCATGCCATTTTTAGTGAGGGAAGTTTTTTTTTTTTTTGCTGTAGTTAATAAATAAAGAGGACTGTAGGGTAGCTGTAGATGAAAGAAACATATTTTTTGTCCCTGATTTTGGTAAGAGTTGAGAGTGGACTGTTGGATGGTTTACTGTATCACTACTAGCTGTGTGTGAAAAAAAAAAAAGCTGAAACTGTCCCTGAGATTGCCTCTTGCTTTTCATCTATGTTTGAAAAAATCTGTCGTCTTCTGGTAACTCAGTGATAATTGCTGCCACTAAATAAGGCAAAAGGATGGGGATGAAAGCGAATTGCCCCTTTTTTGTTTGCTCATTTTAAAGTGGAGTGCATGTGAATGGAATACATTTAGATTTTTATTCTCTGATGACTGTGTGAAACAAAGTTGAAATTGTCTCTGATTCCACAGAATGCCCCTGACTTTGTCTCATATTTTTAGTCCATGTGATATAATATTTGTCGTTTTCTGGCACATCATTGAAGACTGTTGTCATTAAATAAGGGGGAGCTGCCTGTGGATGAAAACAACTTACCCTGTAATTATTTGCTCAGTTTAAACTATTGCTTTACTTGATTAATGTGCATTTCTATAACATAAAGTGAAATATTTAGTGTTTGGCTATTGCTTATATAAAAGAAAGTTGACACTGCCCCTGACTTCACTGAATATCCCTGGCTTTGCCTTATATTTGGGCTGCTGCAAATATTTTTGTCAAATCATTAAGGATTGTAGTCACTAAATAGTGACAGACATTTTAAATAAGACTTTGTATCCTGCAGAAAATGCATGCCAGTGCAAAATCTGCTATTCTAGCAACTTTCTAAGTATATAAGGGCAGTACTTTTATAGCTTCATAAGCTCTGGTAAGCTGTCTAAATAAAAAGCATAATGCAGCATCTAAATCACACAGTAAACATTCTAACTATACCCAGTATCTAAAGACTGCTTCAATGATTCTAATGAATTACATTTCCTTGCTTGTAATGGCAGTCTATTCACTGATCTCACAAAATTTGGTGTAATAAGCCTTGAACTAAATGTGTTCTTGCATTTTTACATTTGAAAGGTATAGTTGTCCTTTGAAAAGATTACCCTGATTGCAATAACTCAATATTTAACAAAAGCCATAGTTTGATCAGGAAGTGCATTGTAAGTTAGGCACAATATATCATCTAATCAGCAATTATTGAGAAAAAATAACAATTTTAGCTAAGCGTTCTTAATATGTGATTGTCCTGCACTTCATAATTCTTTTAGTACATTTTCTTTGGATGCTTTCCAGTTTGAAAGGATCATATCTTGAATATGCATAAAATAATGAGTTGTATTCAATTAAATTTAAACTATATCACTGATTTTGGGATATTCTCCCTCTTTTTTTTTTGCCCCTGATTTTGGTAAGAGTTTGAGAGTTGAGAGATACTTTTTTTCACAAGCAAAATTTGACTGTGGCTGTTGGGTTGGGTTACTTGCTGAAGGGGATGAAAGCAAATTACCATCTTGTGATTTGCTTGGTTACCCTTCTAGCTTTGCAGAACTAAATTACATTTGTAAGGTGGAATATTTGTGGCTAGTGCTCTTGTAAAAAAAAAATCTTCTTCTTCCGGCTTTTCCCAGTTAGGGGTCACCACAGTGAAGCACCTGTCTGCTCATGATTGGCAGTGGAGTTTTACGGTGTCGATTTGCCAGCCTGGCACCCAACCTTCCACAAAAGGCACACACATGCATGCACTCACACCTAGGGCCAATTTAGAGTATCCAATCCACCTACAGCATGTCTTTGAGATGTGGGAGGAAACCGGAGCACCCGGAGAAAACCCACACGACCACAGGGAGGACAGGCAGACTCCACACAGAAGGCACCCCAGCCAAGGATTGAACCAGAGAACCTCTTGCTGTGAGGTGTCAACGCTAACTGCTGCACCACCTTGGCTGCCCTGCTCATGTAAAAAAATAAAATAAAATAAATAAATTACATAGCTCTCAACTGTCACTGATTTTGAATCATATTTTGGTCCGTTCCTTATAAAATATGTGATTTCTGGCAAACTACTTACGATTGCTGTCACAAAATAGCAACATATATTTCAGTTTCAGACTTAATATCCTTCAGAAAATACACATTAATGCAAAACCTGTTTTAACAGCAATTTTCTTTAAAACTATAAGAGAACTATGCCACTGATTCTGGGCTTTTGTCACTTATTCATTTATGGCTTTCCTTCTGATTTTTGAGCTAAGAGTTTGAGAGGTATTATTTTCTGTGATAATCAGAAGTGTGCACAGCAATGTAACCATAGCAGCTATATGCAGGGAGGAGGGGTTGTCGATGAGAGTAACATTCCATTCTGCTTGCTTAATTTAAAAAACCTAAGTACAAAAACAAAAACAAAAAATGGTATCAAAGGTAAACAGTTCAAACAGATATTTATAAAATTCTTAAGCTGGAGACTATATTATTGTTATTGCTGTTACCTCCAGCTGGGTGCATGTGTAAAGTGCTGCTTTGATGACTCGCAAGTTGCAATGGTCTGTTCAACCAGGCAGTAAGATTAGGGACCCCAATAAGCCCCGAGGATAAAGCAGGATTTTGGTCTACCGAAAAGGTACTCACTGGATTATCGTTGTTTAACCTCATTGGTAATACTGGTCTAGGGTTGTTCTGTATAGTAACATCCATTCCATGTTCCATTCTACTAGCAAGAGGGGAAAGCTGATTTTCTCCATTAGGCTCATACCCAGCCAAACCAACACTTCTTTAATGAGGATGAAAAATTGATTGGTGTCTGGTGCCATCAAGAGCCTCCAATCGAGTTGTTAAGTTCTCCACTCGCTGGTCGAGAAGACGTTCAACCACTGCTGTTAAATTACCAATGTCTCCATTAGGATGTTGAGAAATTAATAGTGGTGAATTGTTTAAACCTTCAGTCACTGCACCAAACCAACAAAATGAAAAAACACAGGTACCAACAAACTAAGTACAAAAACAAAAAATGGTGCCGAAGATAAACAGTTCAAACAGATATTTATAAAATTCTTAAGTTGGAGACTATATTATTGTTATTGCTGTTAAGTCCAACTAGGTGTCCCTGTAAAGTGCTGCTTTGATGACTGGCAAGCTGTAATGGTCAGTTCAACCAGGCAGTAAGATTAGGGTCCCCAATAAGCCTCAAGGATAAAGCAGGATTCTGGTCTACCGAAAAGGTACTCACTGGATTCTTGTTGTTTAATCTCATTGGTAATACTGATCTATGGATGTTCTGTTTAGTAACATCCGTTTCATGTTCCATTCTACTAGCAAGAGGGGAAAGCTGATTTTCTCCATTAAGCTCATACCCAGCCAAACCAACACTTTGTTCATGAGGATGAAAATTAGATTGGTGTCCAGTACCATCAAGAGCCTCCAACTGAGTAGTTAAGTTCTCCACTCGCTGGGAGAGAAGTTCAACCACTGCTGTTAAATTACCAATGGCTCCATTAGGATGTTGAGAAATTAATAGTGGTGAACTGTTTAAACCTTCAGTTGCCATACCAAACCAACAAAATGAAAACAGGTTTAAACAGTTCCCCGCTATTAATTTCTCAACATCCTAAGGGAGACATTGTTAATTTAACAGCGGTGGTTGAACTTCTTTCCCAGCAAGTGGAGAACTTAACTACTCGACTCGATGCTCTTGATGGTACCAGACACCGATCTAATTTTCATTCTCATGAACGAAATGGTGAATTGGATGGGTATGAGCCTAATGGAGAAAATCAGCTTTCCCCTCTTGCTAGTAGAATGGAACATGAAACGGATGTTACTACACAGAACAACCATAGACTGGTATTACCAATGAGGTTAAACGATGAGAATCCAGTGAGTACCTTTTCAGTAGACCAGAGTCCTGTTTTATCCTCAGGGCTTATTGGGGTCCCTTATCTTACTACCTGGTTGAACGGACCATTGCAGCTTGCGAGTCATCAGAGTAGCACTTTACAGAGACACCCGGCTGGAGGTAACAGCAATAACAATAATATAGTCTCCAACTTAAGAATTTTATAAATATCTGTTTGAACTGTTTACCTTCGGCACAATTTTGTGTTTTTGTACTTAGTTTGTTAGTACCTGTTTTTTTTTTATTTCATTGGTTTGGTATGGTGACTGAAGGTTTAAACAGTTCACTGCTATTAATTTCTCAACATCCTAATGGAGACATTGGTAATTTAACAGCAGTGGTTGAACTTTTCTCTCAGTGAATGGAGAACTTAACAACTCGATTGGAGGCTCTTGATGGTACCAGACACCAATGTAATTTTCATCCTCATTAAAGAAGTGTTGGTTTGGCTGGGTATGAGTCTAATGGAGAAAATCAGCTTTCCCCTATTGCTAGTAGAATGGAACATGGAATGGCTGTTACTACACAGAACAACCCTGGACCAGTATTACCAATGAGGTTAAACATCGAGAATCCAATGAGTAGCTTTTCAGTAGACCAGAATCCTGTTTTATCCTTGGGGATTATTGGGGCCCCTAATTTTACTGCCTGGTTGAATGGACCATTGCAGCTTGCGAGTCATCAAAGCAGCACTTTAGAGAGACACCCAGCTGGAGCTAACAGCAATAACAATAATATAGTCTCCAACTTAAGAATTTTATAAATATCTGTTTGAACTGTTTACCTTCAGCACCATTTTTTGTTTTTGCACTTTGTTGGTACCTGTATTTTTTCATTTTGCTGAATTTAAACAGTCTGGGTTTGCAGGTCTATTGTGCATTTGAATAAAATAAATTAAAATATTTAAGCTACTGTGTGTTTGTGTGAAACATATTTCAAATACATTGTGTTTATATATTGTTAATTATTTTTACCACAATCAAAGGTCTGAGGTATACACAGTTAGCAGTGGGAATATCATATCTGGGGGCGAAGACTGTCTGTGAATGCAAATGACTGAATACGGCTGTCATGATCAAGTTGAACAGTCATTAATCTCACTTTGTAGCACTGATGTGCAAGATGGCATACTTTGCTGTGATATTTTAAATCACAGTCAGAAATTGTATATAGTTAAGTGGCTGTAACTGGTGGATACAAACATTAGTGGATTATAATTCAACAGTCTGAATAGTCTTAAATCAAGATGGTGAATCCCAAAGATCATGGTCGTGTATGCATTTTCCCAAAATGGGCAAAATATTTGTGTAGAGTAGGCCTGTGGTTTGAAAACTGTCTAGGGTCCACAGTCCACCACTCTAAATGAAGACTGCAAGAAGTTGCTATTTTCCTGAAAAAAATGTTTCATTACTGTTGATACCTATAGTTTTGGCAGGTGAGTTAATGGATAAGTCTGACTTGACCAGTAAACTGTCAGTGGGTAATCTGCACTGAATACAATGGATCTGCTCACCCTAGTGCACAGACCAACAAACTAGGCAGACAAGATATATAAAGGACCACAAAAACAGGTGAGTAACATAATATATATTTGCTCATCTGAAGAAATGTTTCTGTTATTTGGATGCCTCCAGTGTTGTATTCACTACAGTCTGCATCAACCAAAGTGTGCTTGGTCAATAGGTGTGTTGTACAAGTAGCATGCTACATTAAAGTTTGTATAGTTCCCTGTACCAGTCCTTTCTAACCTATTTACTCATCTCATTCTTTTTGTCTTCTTTACAGTACACTTCAATAAAAAATCACCTCCCCTCAAAGACATTCCAGCCTGAACCTTGGACTTCCCCAGAGGAAGAATACTGTGCCAGCACAATATACAGCTGAAACAAGCCTGCACACTACATTTTCTCACTACAATTATCAGTGATAACATTCCAATAGAGACTGCATACTATATTTGTACCTCCTATCTAATTAAAAGTACCTAGCAAATACTTTATTTTGTAACGTCCTGCACACTACTGAGGTCTCTTTGCCACCCCTTTTTCCTTCCACTTTACTATTGCATTCTTCACTCCACTCTATGATTTAACTCCTGTACATTTCTGACACTGTCCTTCACCTCAAACATCAGACCCGGCCTTTTCCCCTTCTCCTTCTTCTTATATCTGCTCCCCCCTCTTGCCCACCATTATCTGGACCCCTCCTGGTCCAACAACTTTCTAAACTAAGAAAGACATGATTAAGTGGTAAGGCAGTGCACATACTGACCTTCGCTATTCGGTGGTACTGATTTTTTTTGTCACTCGGCCAAGACAGCCTGTGGGGGCTCAACCCACTCCATTCACCCTCTGCTCCCCTACCCTACCCCCAATTCCCACCCACCCCCACTATATATACATTTATACTTAAATATAGCCACACTTACCAACCTACACCCAATCCCAACCAATCCAACCGCAGTTCCCATTAACATCAGTTACACCCCCTCTACTGCACAATAATCCAGATCACACATAGCACAATTCTTACATCATACATCCACTACTTTTACACATATTTGTCCTCACTCAGCATGACATCTTTAAAACTAACTCTACTCCTTTTTACCTGCTGTCCTCTGCTATTCCTGCTATACAGCCTCTCCTTATACAATATTTCTCTCCAATACTCGCCTCCCCCACCCTGACATACTTCCACATATCTAACACCACATAATTCTCAACAATTTCTTATAGCTCCAACCCTCTTCCTCACCACCAACACAGACTATCACTCACTTAAATTCCTTCCTCAGCTAACTAAATCTCCAACTTCCCTTAGATTTACTAAGCTCCTATAAAAACTCTACAAACTCCATCACATAATTAAACAATTAAAAATTGAAGGAGACATCCATCCCAATCTTGGTCCCAACTCAAACCATGATTCACTACCCTCCTCATCTCAATTTAATCCTGCTCTATTCCACAAAAGAAACAAATCATCCCTCCTCTTCCTCAGCATAAATGTAAGAAGTATAGCTAACAAAACTCACAACCTACATGCACTACTATCTCACTATTCCCCTGATATAGTTACTTTAACAGAAACATGGCTAAAACCAGATTTCAACAGTAAGGAAATCACTGCCCCAGGCTACAATATCTTATGGAAAGATGGAATAAAAAAAGGGGGAGGTATAGCTGTCTTTATGTAACTCTTGACCTCCTGGACTCCGCCATCCCAAATATAGCAAATGCTGAAGTAGTTCTAGCCAAATTAACCATTAACTCCAGCAAGCATCTTAATATCAGAGGTCATAACATCCCACCAGACAACAACATTGCCTCCATTGAAAACCTGCTACAATTGTGTTCCACATTTCTCCAAGAGATCATCCTCATGGGGAACTTTGATATTGATTGGCTTCTCTGTTCCTCCCCAACTCCAGCAACTCACATAAACCTGTACGGCTTTGTTCAAGCCATCACGTCTCCCACTAGGGCTGATCAAACCTCTAAATATTAATCCATACTTGATTGGATTCTTATTAACTCTCTCCACCTAACATCCTACTTAGGCTGCCTCTCTGACAACCTGAGTGACCACAGCCCAATCTTTCTCCTAAGAAATCACAACCATCCAACACATCAAACCTCCTTCTGTACAATTAGAAACAAAAAAAGGTTTCAATCCCAATAATTTTAACTCTGTCCTAAAAACTGTTCCTATCAAGACCTCAATCAACTGCCCTTGGATGAGGCAGTATACTACTTTAACAAAATCTTCATTGACATTCGCAACACCCATGCACCACCTATTAATACTAGAGTCAAATCCAATTATGCACCCTGGTTAACCAAAGAAATCAGATTCCTACTCAAAGCCAGAGATAAGGCCTGGTCACTATTCCATAAGAACAAAACCAGCACTACTAAACATTTTCTTGAACTTCAAAATAAAGCTAAAAAACTAATGAAAACTGACAAATTCAACTACTACCACAATATTCAAACCAAACATCAGAATAATCCACAAAAGTTCTGGGCTGCCGTTAATAACTTACTGCAGCCAGGTAAATCTACCCTTTCCCAGTCCAAAAACAGCTAACAACTATGAAACTGTAGCAACCCAATTCAACACTTATTTCACAGAATCCTTTCAAACACTAGCCAGCAACCAGCACAGGTCCAATCTCACCCCCCTTGAACCAAATCATAATACACCCTCACAAAACACCACCAGCTAATTCAAGCTAAATCCAGTCCCCATCCATTACATCATAAAACTAATGAGGAATCTAAAACCAACCACTCTAGCTGCCAACAATCTCCCTGCAAAATATTTTCAAACTGCAGCAGAAGCTATCTCTTACCCTTTAGCCATACTCATAAATAGATCAATAACTGATGCATATGTCCCCACTATGTGGACAATATCTCACATTCTACCACTACATAAAGGTGGTCGCTCCTGTGAACTAACTAATTATTGCCCCATTGCCATTCTTTCACCCCTGTCTAAAATCCTTGAAAGAGTAGTACACACCCAACTCATGGAATACCTCCTCTCACACAATCTCTTATCTCATACCCGGCATGGTTTTTCATCCTGCACATAGTACCACAACAGCCCTACTGTCCTTTACAAACACAGTCAGCCAACACAGGAACAACTCCCAATGTGTATCAACCATATTCCTTGACTTGTCAAAAGCCTTTGACATGGTCAGCCACAGCAAACACATTAGTGTCCTTTCCTCCCTTAACCTCAGTCATACTGCTATTATCTGGTTTCAAAACTACCTAGCAGACCATCAACAATCTGTCTATTGGCAACAAGCTCTCTCACACCTCCTCCTGGTCACAAGGTTCCATCCTTGGACCCCTTCTATTTTCTCTCTTCACTAATCAACTTCTCTTCTCCATTCCCCATGCAACCATGATCTAATATGCCAATGACTCCACTTTGATCTGCTCAGCTTCTTCCCTCAACAACCTTCAAACCATCACCCAAGATTCTTTCTCATCTGAAGAAACATGGCTAACTGACTTCCAACTTATATTAAACCCCAATAAAACAAAACTTCTGCTCTTCTGGCCATCCAAGTATACCTCTCCCTATGTAGCCTTCCACATCTTCTCCAAAACCAAAACCATGATCAGTCCAACTCCCCATACCAAAATGCTAGGGGTTGTAATTGACAATAATCTGAAATGCAATGTCCATATAGACCAAACCATCAAAAGATTTCACAAGAAATGTAGTTTCCTATACAGGAATAACCAGTTTCTAACAAGTAGTACAAATGTCACAATTGCCAGGACACACCTTCTATCAACACTCCTATATGCATCCCCAATCTTAATCAACATCAAGACCCCTCCGCTCTAACAATAAACTTGTTCTACAAGTCACCAAAGCTAAAAACTCAGCAGGTGACTCCCTTTTCTCGAACTATACTTCCAAGTTTTGGAACAACCTACCAAACTCTCTTGTGAACATTACCTCAACTGCACAATTAAAAAACAACGCCTAAAACCCCACCTTGCAAACTCCTGGCTCTGTTCCTGCAGCTACCCAGGATAAGCCACTCCCCTACCCCACCGTGTCCCATTAACCTCTTTCTACCCACTTTCCTTAACTGTATAGGACCACTTTGTGAATCATGAAAGACTGTACACTACACTACCTCTTGTAAATAGTTATGATGACCACTATAACTGTCTAACCAAATGTCTCTGCTTATTTAATGTTGTCATTGTTTTACTTCTGTGACTTCAGATGTTACTACAAATGCTCTGTATATCTTATATTTTATATTTACAATGTTGATATGTTACCTACTGAATTATTGTTACATTGTACCTTATTATTATCTTCTTGTTATTATGCTACTTAATTAACTTGGAGCTTTTCTCCCCAGGCCTCCACTGAAAAGGACATATGTCCAACTGGACTTTCCTGGCATACAAATGTAAACTAACTAAATAAATAAATGTTGTATGCCACATGATGCAAATGTAGAACTGGACTTCAGTAGAGCTCCAGCAGCTGCCAGAGGACAGAGAAGGCAGCAAGCATGCCAGGAATGTAGCACAACATATTCAAGTTGTGCTAAATACTTTTAAGCATAATGTACTTCTGGTGTGTGTGTGTGTGTGTGTGTGTGTGTGTGTGTGTGTGTGTGTGTGTGTGTGTGTGTGTGTGTGTGTGTGTGTGAGAGAGAGAGAGAGAGAGAGAGACTGCAACACTGGCATAAATACACTGCAGTGCTATTCACCTAGACACAAAACAATCCCATGACCACAGAACACATGTCAAACAGCCACAGCGAGGCACGGAGTTACTATTTCTGTGGAGTTTCAGCACCCTGGTGATGCTGAATTTGGTTGTGTTTCCTTGCCATTCCTTCGGGACTCCAGCTACATGGTTCTTATGCTTAAGTGTACTGGTTGCTAAGTTTTGTGAACTATGACTGCCTTTTAATGGTTGGCTATGTTGGGTTTGGTTCATGATGAGAAGGCTCCTTTTTTTTCTAAATCCATTTCCCTGCTGCAACAAGTTCAGATTTTGCTTGTATATCATAGGTGCTTCATGGATACAAAGTGCTATTTCCAAACTGACTTCATTGCTGTCTTAAATAGTAATGGAACATTTAAAATTCTAATGTGATCTTTCACATTCACATTCACATTCTTTAAAGTCATCTCAAAAATACATGTCTCTGCTCCTGTATAAATCCTGCCTAATACTCAGCTCTTCCTTTTCTTCCATGCTGCCCTCATCTTTTTCTTCTATCACATCTCATTCCTTCACAGTCTACAAGATCCTTATGTCTCTTGTAACTCCTTCTGTTACTATATCATTTTCTTAAGCTACTGCTCAGCCTGTAATGCCTCTATTCTTCCTAACTCTCTCACTATCTTTCTGCATCACTAACCTTCCAGCTGTTATTTTCCTAACTGAAACCAACATTTAATTTTTTATGCACTATAACAATCAATGTCATACATTATACTATCCACATACAATTTTTGTATAGTTTATCTACTCATAGGTTATGTATATGTTGTTAGAATGACTAAAATTGTCTATAATGTTATTACTGTATAGAATTTTCCAGATGTTTAGTATATCTTGCAACACAGTTTGTTCTTTCAACTTATTTTTGTATAGTATTTCTCATGTCACTTGCATTGTTTTGAATTATATTGTATTTGTATTGTACTGTATGTGAAGCTTTTCTCCCTGGGTCTCCTCTGAAAATGGGTTCTGTAGACCCAGTCAGACCACCCCTATAAACACATGTAAAATAAATAAATAAATAAATGCAAGTCCAGACTCTGTATATTGTGATATGTTATTTTTTTTCTCTTTTTCATTTAAATACTACAAATCTGAATGCATGTCATTGTTGGATGGTTTTACCACCACCACAATGTCACTTTTATTGTTATTACTTGTATTGTATATATCTGTTTACTGTGTTCAATATGCCAGTTTGACTTATAGTGCTGTATTATTTATAATATGCTTTGTTTTATTTCATTTAATTGTAGTTGTTGCTTTTCACAGGCTTGTAAATTCATAGGTGTTCACCAGGCTAATGACCACAAGTGCCTTTTTAAGCCTAGCCATGTATCCCAAATCTCTGACAAGTTTTGGTACTAAAGTGTAAGCAGGGGCTTGGGAGATAAAACATTTACAAGCAGGGGCTTGGGAGATGAACCATTTGCAGACTGCCTGCATCAATTAGAGACATAGGTGCCAAACCAGGGATGAATTTCCTGTTACCCATCCAATTGTTCAAATTTACTGTTTAATTGGGTTACGGAGGAACCCTGCTTAACATGGATAGGGAGCCTGTTCCAGTGAAGGGGTAGTCTCTGACATACATATCTATCTCTTCAGCAGTTCCTATTTATATCACAGACAATGTTTAAGCCTTTAGAATGAGTAGTTCTGATGCTGTTTGTTTTGTGGATATGCAGGAAGTCTATCAGGGTGGGGTTTGACAAGGCCTTGTATTGCGAGGCATAGACCTCCCCTCAACAGACTGTGGGAGACAGAATACAGGATAGGGCCTAGGACATGTTACTTATACCCTATATTCTTCTAGTGAGGAACTTCTATAGATGTTCCAGTTGTTGCATGTGCCTGGTTAGGTACATATCAAAGGGATTATTGTACTCAGTGATAGGTCTGTTGAATGGTGAATACTGGAACAATGACCTCCTTGGACCTTGATGCTATACTTTTTTTTAAGTTACAAACCACAGAATGATTTCCTCAGTACTGTAGACACATGATAGTCAAAGGCTAGATTACTGTCTACTACTAGGTTTACTTTTAGGGTGAGAACATTTGTGTCAGTAGGAGAGTCTATGACTGCTCATAATTTGCAATCATCTGCAAATGTAATCACCCAAAGGCCATTGACATTGGCCTTGACTTCACAGAAGTAAATGCCAAAAAGGAGTTGTCCCAGGACTGATACAGAGGTGGACTCCCCATTTCCAACTTTCTTTCTGTGATTTACCTTTAGTTAACTGGCTACCATGAATGTCGACATTCTGATGGTAAACCCCCTGTAGATCAAAAATGGAATGGAAACATTGGTTTCCTAGTATGTGTGCTCTAAGGAAGAATCTTGGGGCATGCAACTTTAATGCATCATTTTTGTGCCCCTCCATACCCCCCACTAATGATATATACTAACTCTGAGACTGTACAATCCCCAGGAAAAAGGAATATTCCCCACCTGGGGATTGACAATCTCGCACACCTATCGACTATCTGTATATTCTACGAAATGCAGTCAATTAAAGAGATATCGACAAAATTCCCTGTCAGCCAAACCAATGGACACACATACATACAGACAGAGTCATACGATTATACAAAAGCCAGAGACATACTAAGGCATTAAATAGTTTTTATGGGAAAACACAAATAGCAACCTGAGCAGAAAATAAAGTAATATTGAAAATACAAGTAAAGCTGTACCACATTATAGGAAAATTCCATGACTTAAGTGAGGTTTCAGCACTGAAGGTTGATGCAGAATATTTGTCAGTCCCAGATATGAAGTAAAACCTATTTTACTGATGAAGATGAGAAATGTGGAAATTTTCAAGTTTCCACCCAGTGAAAGCTGTGAAAAGGAAAGTTGCATTAATGCCATTTATGGCTCAAACCCATTGCAGTTTCTCTAAGTAACTGACTGAAAAATTAATAAAGTGATTAGCTGCTCATGGTGGGCAGGCAGATTTTTCCTACCACTCTTCCTACTGTGTATGCCTGTTTAGGAATTATAGTAGGTTTGGAAAGGCTATCTGCCTCAATGAACAGAAAACACACTGTCAAAGACAACTCTGGGAATAAAGAACAGAAAGAAGGTTATTACAGACCAGCAGTATATCATCCTCGACAGCAGTTAGATGTTCATATGTTTAATCTCTGTCACTGGGATCACTCAGTGAGGATATTTTGTTCTGAGAGACCATGAGTCTGAGAAAAAGGTGACCTTAATTGGGTTGTTAGCCTCCTGTCTTCACAAAAATTAAGATACTTTGAATATAATAATGAAAAACTACCAGAAACCTGTGCAAATCCTCTTCTTCCACAGATTAAAGTATAATAGCTACAACTGTACAAAGACCAGATACACAACGGTAGACAAACATGTACAAGATCTTTAAGCTATTTCTCAGCAGAGTGAATCTGACAGCAGATCCAGTTAAAAGATTATTGCTCTTAGGGCTTTGGTATCAGACATGGACCTTCAAGGCTTATGTATGGTAAAAAGTTCACTTTGTATATTTTGGGAGTCAAGGTTTTAGTCAAACATGATGTGCACCCAGCTTGCTGAGAGTGACACTGTAGTTAGATTATTTAAATATTACAAAAGACAACCCATAAAATGAGAGGTGAATGATCCAAATGTTATTAAAAGCCACTGATGTAGTCAAGATGGTGCAGCTTCAGTATAAGTCATTCAAATGAATTCTTGGCTAAATCCTCAAACCAAAAAACCTATTAATTACTAAAGATTTTCAGATGCCTCTTCCAGAAAATACTGACTGTTTTAGACATATTTACCCTTTGCATTTACTGACTGAAAAACTAATGAAGTGATCAGCTACTCAGGGTGGACAGGAAAATCACCAAAATGATTCAGAAGTTTCAGGAATTTTTCAGGGAATGCTACTGACATAATTATCAACAAAACATCATCAGAATGATCTCTTACCGTCAAATTAAATGAATAGTATCATCCTGAATTTCCATTAAAAAATAAATGTCACTTTTCATGTCTCAACACATATAAAAATAAAAAGATTAGTTTTGCACAGAAACACATATAGCCTGTTTAAGTCTGAAATCACACCACCAATATATGTGTATTTTTGATAGCTTTTATTTATTTTAATGTGAAAAAAACTGAAATCTAGACATTTATTTTCCCCCAGGATTCAATAAACAATGAACTATGTCCATCTAGCCTTAGCTTTAACAGCAGCGTGCCTTGGATATTCATGTCATAGCCTGCTATAGGTCACCAACCATGTCCTAAGACTCACACTCCACCTTCCTAAGCACCCTGGAGAATATTAGGGTCCAACCTAACATACTCATACTGGGCAACTTCAACTACCTCTCCATTAACTGGGGAAAACTGCTCAAGTACCAATATACTTGCCCAACGTTTCCTGGAATTCATTAAATCCAATGCCCTGGACCAGCTCATTATTACCCCTATTAGAGATAGCAACATCCTTGACCTGGTCATTACTAATATGGGCAACTGTTGCTCTACACCAATAGTCAATGACTCCCTGGTTAGATCCAACCACAAACTAATCACCTTGGAAATCCACATCCCACCCACCCTCCCCTGCAAAGGTAACCACCATGAAAAACTTCTCTAAAGCTAACTTTGGGCTTCTAAAAACAGAGATGGCTAACTTCACAGCACCCATGCCAATGGAGAATAGTTGCATTCCCACTGAGTCATACATCAATGCACTGTACGAACACGTACACAAATGCATGGATCTCGCCATACCCAATAGAACCAAGGCACTCTCCTCCAAAAAATGAAGCCAATCTGGTGATCCCCTGCCATAAACAAACTTTACAACAGAAGGAAGAAACTGATGTGGAATAAGGTGAAGTCCCAAGACAGGAAAAACTCCCTTATCAGCCTCAACAAAAAGTTGAGATCGCTCATCTAATCCTCTAAAGGTAGCTATGAAAACAGAATTTCAGCAGACAGTAAAGACAACCACGAGGCCTTCTATAGTTATGTAAAGAATCTCCATGGCAATACCCAGATCTGCTCTTAGCTACTGTACAATGGTACCTCCAATAATGAGCCAACAGATATTGCCAATATACTGGCTGCAAGTAAAAAAAGAAACCACTCGTTGAGCAGCAACAAATTTACTGAAGTAAATTCAACACTCAGTACAACAAGTAAGTGCTTTAGTCAGGCACATAGACCAAACTTGTTCAGACAATAAAAATGATATAACAGTTCAGCTTATATACCATCACCCCCAATAATTACTAATTGACATCAATACAATACAATTCAATAAAATGAATGTAAATGCACATCAAATACAGATATAATTCGACCTACATATAAAAAATAAAAAATAAATGTATGCATATTTTAAATATGTTACTCACATATTTATTAAAAAAAAAAAAAAATATATATATATATATATATATATATATATATATCCAATAACCTAAGTTTTAATTTACTGCTAATAGAAACAGTATCATTCAATCCTGGGGGAGTATGGGCATTAAGAAAGATCTGCCACCAGGTCTCCCTATCTTCCAACCATAGTTTCTAAGGTCCCCCTTGCTCACCCTTCCTAACTTGTTGTAACACCACAAATTTAAAAACATGGTCAGGAAAAGTTTTGATGTGTCTGTATAGGGCATTTTTTTCTTCTTTCCTGCGAATCTCATAAAGGTGTTCATAAATATGCTGACTCAACTTACGTTGAGTTTTCCCAACGTAAAAACCAGGACAATGGAAACAAAGGGCAACATAAAAAACACCTTGGGTATGACAACTGAACTTGATCTTGATGCTAATAAGTTTATTTACAGTTTTAACCTTGGATGTCATCAAAACATTCTTACACTAATTACACGCACCACAAGTTGTCATTTTACTCTGTACTTCACCTATCCTAACTTGTATATATACTGGCCGACTGATTCAGTGCCAACTTTACCCTCTCACCCCCCAAATGACCAATGACAATACCAGTAGATTGCCAAGCACCCCGTATTACTGCTGCACAGGTTAAAACAGCACTGTCCAAGGTCAAGAATACAGCTTCTATGGGACCTCACCACCACACCTATGCGTCCAGTTCGATCACAGCCTCACGTCAGGCTTTGTCCCAACTGAATGGTGCACTGCTACAGTCATCCCTCTCCACAAAGGAAGAGCAACTACAGACCCTGGGAACTATCTCCCGTTTACCCTGATGAGTCTGATATGCAAAGCTATGGAACGCATCATCATGGACCTAATAAACAAGGATACAGGAAATCTCCAAACGCTGGATCCCACACAGTTTGGTTTTGTGAAGGATAGCTCATTCCTGTTCAACTTGGTCAAGTTCTTTGAATCAGTCACCAGAGCTGTGGATGAAGGCAAGGTAGTTCATACAGCCTACCTTTATCTGGCCAAGGCCTTTGATACCATCCCACACTCAAGAATATTGAAAAACTCACTAAGCTAGGAATCAACCCCTATATCTCTAGTTGGGTTGCAAATTGGCTCACAGATAGAACCCACAGTGTGAAAGTAGCTGACTCCAAGTTAGACTGCCGACCAGTCATGAGTGGAGTCCCACAGGGTTTGGTCCTGGGTCCTCTCCTGTTTGGTATCTACTTCCTGATGTCCAGGGCAACACGAAGGTACTCAGCTGACAAAGTTTGCAGATGATTGAAAGTTGGAAGCTATTATTAACTCCCCAAGTGATGTTGACATCTTGCAGAAAGTCCTCACTGAGAACAACAACTGGTGTCAGAACCATGGCCTTAAGCTCAATTCCAAAAAATGTGTTGTCATCCCCTTTGGGAAAAACTCAATTCCCATGAATTATCACATTGATGGTAGTCCACTGAAAACAGAAGGCATCATAAGAGATCTGGGAACACAGGTTGACAGCAGCCTCTCTTTCGACCACCACATTGCCACTGTGGTCAGAAAGTCCTTCTATGTGGCACATCTCATTACTAAGGGTTTTGCATTCAGGAAGAAAGAGGTCATTGTCTCCTTCTACTCTTCCCTCATTAGGCCAGTCATTGAATACAATGCCCCATTTGCATGTACCTCACTAGACACCTGCAGCAACTAGAGGGGCTGCAAAAGTACCTCACAAAGATGATCCTAGGCCTTAAACAGTTGTCCTATATGGGCAGACTCAAAATACTCCAACTATTCTCTGTCTCATATCGCCTACTTAGAGGTGATCTCTGCTTGACTTACAAAGCCATGTCTGACCCAGCTCTGTTAGAAATGCTACATCTAAAGAAATCCTAATCCCTCTACACCTCATGCTCCAGAAACCTCAACCTCATTACCACAATCAACAGAACATGCTGGAGGTACAGGTTCATAACCCAGAAACTGCCCATGCTATGGAACAGACTTCCCATACATGTCAAACAGAGTGCCTCACTGGCCTTCTACAAGAGAAATTTTGATGAGTGGATGGGAAATAGAAAATTCACCCTGGGGATCACTCCAGTGACTGTACTCAACAGAGGCATTGGGAACTAATGACAAATGGCATGATGCCAGGGTAATTCTATGGGCTAGGCTTGTAAAGGTCCCATGGCCATTAGCCTAGTATACACCTATGAACCTATGAAGACACGCTGCTGCTAAGGCTAAATAGACATGGACACTACTGAGTGCAGGGGCATGATTAGGTAGTGCATACACATCTAACATGCCCACTGTGCTCAGAAAGTGCCATACTGCACTTTTTAGAAGCATTTCATTGTCCACGGACACTGAAATCAAATAAAATGAGTGTTTCAGTGTCTGCAGACACTAAAATGGATAGGGGAGCAAAAAAACAATGTAGGGTGTGTGTGACAAGTTCTGTCACACACCCCCTGCATTGTAAAAATTCTGTATGGCCATAGTCATGAAATGTACAGATTTCCACAGAATGCCATTATGCCTGCCTTACATACCTCTCAACCTCCTCAAGCAAGAAAGATGTACAAAGGCATAAATAATGGGGTACAAAGGCACAAAATAGGGACAATTTTTAAATATTGCACTTACAAACCTGGAAAGTTGATAGAATAAAAGGTTTGCATTAGCACAGATTTCCTGAAGTGTATGAAGACTGAAACCCAAATGTCTGTCATTTTAAAGTGTCGTACGGCCATAGCCCTGAACTGTACAGGTATCCACAGAATATCCAGATGCCTGCCTCAAATACCTCTCAACCTCCTTGACCAAGAAAGCTGTATAAAGCCATAAATAATGAGAGTATAAAGGCACAAAAATAGGGACACTTTTTAAATATTGCACTTGCAAACCCCGGGAAGATAGAATAAAAGGCTTGCATTAGCACGGATTTCCTGAAGATTATGAAGTCAGAAACCCAAATGTCTGTCAGTGTGTTCCGACTTAAACCCGAGAGTGATTTGCCAATGATTTGCTAGAAAGTCACAGTCACACTTCCTAAGTTTGTAAGAGCAATAATTTAAATCTGCCCCTATGTGTCCCTTTACAATTTCCCTTACTATGACTGACAAGGAGTACAGATACATGTATATAAAGTGGGTTTATTAAAATTATTTTTTTCCATCCTAAGCTGAGCAGGTATGCATGTTATGGCCCTTTGCTCTGCATTCCTTAAACATCCCATAGGAGATAAATAAAAATATACAGCTAAAATCCTCATGCTGAGATAGTGCATTGGTTAGAGTCCTGACTTTGAATGCAGGCATTCACAGTTCAAGTACCAAGACAAGAACTTTATTTTTACATGGGAAAGCAGTGTTAAAATTATTATTTTAACTTTAAATTATGTAGTAATTGATATTTGTCAACTAAGGTAGTGTAGCTGGTCTGAAATGTAAATGTGAGTGCATATAATATGTGAACTCACCCATGTATACACAAGTGTCCCATACAATATAGTCACACCCCATGGTAATGTAATAAAACAGACAGAGGTACGTCATGTTAATTAAATCATATACAGTTACTAATATGCCAGTAATGATTAATTAAGTCATCATCCTGTTGTTTTTTTTTTAAATGAAAAGTGAGTAATGGTTAGCAGTGCTCAGCTATTCTTAGCCAGTGTAAGCATTGTTTAAATGTGAATGCTAAGCAGCAATCAGCTCAGCTAAACATATTTGTGCACTGTTAAGCAATGCTCAGCAATTACCCCTTTAAGCACTGTTCAACCCAGCTTATTGGGTTTGTGCACTGCTTAGGTGAGCTCAGCATTTTCAAAATGGTCCAATGATGGCAAAGGGTGGGAATATGGCCTTATTTAAACTGTGCAGGTGGGAATACAGTCATAACCTGTTGTAGTTTCATCTCTGCAGGAACATGTCTGGTGCTGGAGAGGGAGTGCACTTTTGGGTGCAGTGCTGGGGCATCCTGGAGTCCATGGTCATGGCTGGACTCCTTGTAGAACAGCATGATGACAGACTGATGCAAGGCCAGTACCAGGGCTCTCGATACAAAGCATAAGCCTGGGACCATCTGGCACGTGACCTCACCAGTGCCACTGAAATCCCCTGAACTGGTGAAGAGGTACGGCATCATTATGCTGACCTAAAACGTAGGAAGGGGAAGCTCTTTGGCCAATGGATCCAAGATGCTCGGGACCGGCATGTTCCACCAGTTTGTAAGTATCTCAGATATAGTTTTACAAATTTTAGCCTGAGTATGTGAAAGACAGGTATGCATAATGTTTGTTTTTCATCCCTACAGCTGCAGAAGAGAGGGCTATGAACATTGAGGCCCAGCCGAAAGACTGACAAGTATGCGCCAACAGGCTGGTGAATACAGAACTATCTTGCAGTATATAATGCCATAAAGTAGAAGGAGTATATCGTTTACTGCCAGTAGATATATTGTGTACTGTGTTTAATGAATAAAACACATTTGTCACACTAATACTTATCCACAGGATGTCCATTAATAAAAGTGTCATTTCACTGTAATAAAAATATACAACAAACTTTTGTTTACTCTGGCATGTTGTTGTAGAAATAGAATGTATACATGTGCTTTACAGAAAATATGGCATTAACAGCATGAAATAACTGATGCTGTTCTGGGAAACAGCTAGTATGCATTGCAGTCTTGTTTTAACATTTGCTTTCCAGATTGTATTATTTCAAAGGAGTAATACACAGTACAATAACTATCTGCCATGCATGAATGTCAGGATTACAAAGTCAGACTGTCCAACCCAGAGAGTATTAGTCAGAAATCAGTGAAGCAAACAACAGCAGTTCCCCAGTAGCTCAGTGTGATGGAAAATAGCATTGTTGTTTATTTTAGCACACCCAGACATAGTTTGAATCAAGGGAGTGGCACTGAGATGTGTGCATATATACACAATACAAACCCTGAATCTTTATAGAAACAGTCAGAGAAAGTGCTAACAGATATTTTCCCTACAGGTCTCAAAGATAAAGAAATGTGTGTAGCAGCTGTATGAAGGGTATACTAATACACATGAATATGTTTAGAAACATTCAAAAGGTGTTAACAGATATTTTCTCCACAGGTCTTACAGGTAAAGAAATGTGTGTAGTAGCTGTATGAAGGGTATACTAATACACCATGTACAGCTGTTCCACTGTCCAACCCCATATGTCTGCAAATGTCAGCAGGATAGGTACATGCACCATACCCTCTTTCTGATACAGGTCTCTCAAGTGTCACGCTAACATGGCTAGTGGTCAATGCTGCCAATCACTTTGGACACAGATGGGAATCCAGGTGAACTATGCTAGTAGCAGACTCACACAAGACCATTGCAGGGTACCCCTTCTTTGTCAAGTATGTAACCCTGATATGTACAAGTCCCCTCCAGTAAAGTAGCCACAGTGTAATCAGTCTGCACCATACCATTACAGGTTGAAAGTCTAACAGGTATGTATATGTCACAGAAGCTCTGGGCCATAGGTAGATGTAAAGTGAGGGCAGACCTGTAGAGTATTGAGCAGTACTGTAGTGAAAAATATTGGCCGATACAGTTGTTAATGGACTTTTTATTCTGTCCCCCCACCCATCATCTGCATCAATAATTATTCATATACTACTGGTATGTTGTTCTCAAAACTTATTGTTGGGACATGTGTCCTATTATTGTTCATATATTTCATTGGTTACATATTAATATACCTTGTTCACATACCATTATTGGTCGCCTGTTGCTGTCAATGTAACTTGCATGCTGTTAAAATGTTTACTGTTGTTCCATTTATGCATGCGCTCTGTTTGCCATGCAACTGTTTCAAATCTGTGGGTTTGGGTTAATGGGAACACCCATGCATGCTGTTATAACTAATATTGAAATGTGTTGTTCAAGACTAACCAATATATCTTGGAAAACCACAACACCATGGCATGTTTGGGAAGGCAGATCCTGGCAGATCTGCCTGTCACACTCTATCTGGTTATGGCACCAGGCCCCAGCACATCCAGGACATCCTTCTCTGCTGGTCCTGTAAAACCTTCAGGTGGAACCACCTCAGGGGACAGGGCCCGTCCCCCCCGGGTATGGGCAATGACAGGAGTCCATCACCCACAAACAGTTCCGGGATATGGTGCTCAGTGTCATCCGCTCCAAGTTGGGTGGGCAGCAGCACCAAATGAAGGGCTGCCTGGTGTACCTCAAGGGGCAGGCTGCCCCTCTTGTCCAGCCCCCAGCACTGCCACCTTTGGGGCCGTGAAAATGCAGTGGTGACTGCCCATGGGTGAGGCTATTAGTCTCATTGTATCTATTTGGGGGGGTCATGGTCCTCTGATTACCAACCACTCTCCCCATCCAAGGTGTTTACCCCCCTCATGTGTCATATACCGCCCCTGTCTGCTGTCTTGTGTGTCTAGTCTGTCTGCAAATTCTACCTATCCTACTCAACTTCCCATCCCAAACATACCTACAGTCCTTCTCTAATATCCTACTCTCACCTAAACAAAAAAAAAAAGGTATCTGTCCCACAAAAAAAAGCATTGCCCCATACATAGCGTTACATTTCACCCCCTATGTACAGTGAAATTAATCAATCTATCCTCAAGTTATTCTCCAAACGTCTGTCACCAATACCCCTCCCTGTGGGGTGTGAGGCTGTAAATTCCAAACTGTACACATTATTCACAGCTAGTGTTGCAGAAGAAATGTAGAGCTATGGTCCTTTCCTACACCCATCTTACACATCCCTAGCTGGTTCTCCTAACATTTTACCCCCTGCTTGCCTCCATTTCACCACTTTCCTATCACCTTTTTTTTCTTTAATTAAAATTAGCACAGGATTTTAAGTGGGAGTAAGCGGTGCTAAGTGAAGCTAAGAGGACTTAACCATCTGTTAGCATCACTTAGCTCTGTGCAAAACCGCGCAAACCCACTTACAACTGCGTAAAGTGCCTTAATCACTCTGTCTCCATCAGCCTTTCTTCGGTCCAGCAACAAAACAATCAGCCCTGCCAAGTCTTGAACCCAGGTGCTACAATCACAGTAACATACCACAACACCATTAGAGCTGTTAGAAGTTGTAATGCTTTTACAACATAGTCATCACTTCCAAGTCTTGAACCCAGGACACTGTGCACTACAACCACATCGACATACCTCTACACCATCTGAGCTGTAGGAATTTGTAATGTTTTTACAAACATATCATGTACTACAGTCATTAAACATAAGCGAAAAAATATATCTGTAGTACTCATATACAAATATATGTATATATAAATACAAATATACATATATATATATATATATATATATATATATATATATATATATATATATATATATATATATATATATATATATATATATATATATATATATATATATATATATATATATATATATATATATATATATATATATATATATATATGGATTTATATTGATATATATATATATATATATATATATATATATATATATATATATATATATAGATAAATATATAGATATATATAGATAAATATAAATATATATATATATATATATATATATATATATATATATATATATATATATATATATATATATAGTTTCACTTCATAATCTGGAAATGCTGAAATACCGAATTTCGCCATTTTGAGACCATGAAGCTGAACCATTCACAATACTGAATCCCACATTCACGAATCCCACAATCACGAACATACATACACAATGCACCAAATAACACACACACCATTCCACCCACAGCACATAAACCAAACAACCCTACACTACATATAAGCAGGAGGGCAAGCCCCCTGAACCCCCCATGTGGGGGGCTGTGCTTTCCACCCCCCCACTTATATATGCCAAATCCAAGATCACACATAACATAAAAAAAACTCACACCACGGCATTCTCTACTCGCTCACACACAAATACACATCACACATACACAAACACCAACAAATCCAACACTCACAGTCATACTTACACCTCCCTACACTTACCCACACATACAACATACAAAAATATACACAAACACTCACTCACCTGCAATTTCAGGCACCATAACACTACACTCAGCATTCCAGAAATGCATAAGTGTGAAGTCCAGATATTCGAATTTGCTCTTATCCACTTTCGGCATTCTGAAGTTTCAACTTCATGATCTCGGAATGCTAAAATTCGGTATTTCAACAAAAATGCCTAACAAACTGGGTGGATAAAGGGCAAGAAATAGTGAGATCTTTGAAATATGACTGTTACACGTGTAGATGTCCGCTAGAGAAGCATGGTTTGTTTACCATAAAATTCCTGATAGATTCCAGGTCTGAAACACAAATGAATGGCATTATTTACTGATGCCAATGCTCATATCATCCCAGTGATTTGTCAGACACCCACAACTGTAATGGGGAGGAGACCAAACATATGAGCCACACATCTGGGCAGTGGAGAGGTATAACTACAATCATGTAATAGGGGAGGAAAAACAGTGAGAGCTGCCAACCATTTTACCCAGCACCTTCCAAACCATAGTAAGACCAACACGACACTACCCCAAATCAGCTCTGGGGAATTACCCATACATTTTCAAATCATGCACTACAGGCATGGAACTGTAGGGAAAAGCAGATATTGGTGCAAAAATGTCCACCCACAACCATTTGCACCACAGTCACAACAACATACTAGTACCCCAAATGAACTCTCGAGTAGAACGACTGTTTGAACAAACATATCATGATTGCCAGTCACACACAACACTGACATATACTGCCCCAACTCACAGTTTATTGGGAGTCCTGAGATGTTACAGGACATTTTCTAGTCTGCCCCTACAAACATATACACCTGATAGACCAATAACAACTGTAGCAGCATGCACAGTCAGATAGAAAATGATCTATGACACTCACATCTGCTACTCTCCCTTATCAGCCCAACAGAAATTTACACGCAACACTGCTACACAGTCTTGGCAGTCTGTTAACAATGGCTGGACATACACAGCTCTCAACTGTACAGATTTCTACAGAATGCCCAGGGTGTGGGCCTAATATTTATGGCCACTGCCGCATATCTCTTCCAGGGTCTGCTAAGTCACTGGGATTATATCAGGAGTGAAGTCACTAAATAATGATATACCATACCTCTGAACCTGTTACTGCAAGACATCTGGACAAAGCATGACATACTTGGGGTACAGCGGGATGAAAAGATGGATGTATCTCACATTATGGTGTTACAAACTGAAACAGTTCCTGGTGTTACAGGGTTTGTTGTAACATAACATCCCAGAAGGATATGATGTCTGAAATACTAATGGATATCAACATTTACTGACTACAATCCTCACATTATCCTACTGAATTCACAAAAACAGAAATTGTCTGAAGAACAAACTGAACTTAACAGGCAAACCTCTGGGCAGTCTGTGGAAATCTGGACACCTGAGAGGTATGTCAGAGACATATCACTGTCAGACGTCAAGTCATGCAGAACATGCATGTCCAGACAACCCTGTTAATATAGCAATCCTCTATGTGTAAGACAGCAATACCTACTTATAATCTGTACTCAATTCTGGAGCTTTGTCCTCCATGTTGTTAGGCTGTGTTCACATGTCTTGCCCTGAGAGGTATTTCCACCTACTGTCTGTGAAGCTGTAGCCCCCACACCTCCATAATGTCTTCCACACAGGCAAGGAGAAGGCCCACATGAAGGACTTAATTATAGCAATGTATTGCTATGGCATTGGCTAATGGAAAGACAACAAGCTGCACTGGATGCAAGTAGCAAGTGGGAGACACTGATTGCTGCACAGGCTATCACCTGCTCATGAGCATTACCTAAAAAAGGCAATCTGCTGCCTATACAACACAGGTCTGAACCCATCTACACAAAGGCAGACTGTGACTACACAAACCTAACTATTTGCATTATTCTGAGGAAACTCTTCAGCACTAGAACAAGTATATCAATCATGTAAGCTTGTAATGAAATGCAGAAGGGGGGTGCAATACTCTCAAATAGGAAGTTGAACACTAGGTTGCAACAAGACCTGATGGACTCACATGCTGCTGTTTGGCACCTATGGCCATTCCTGCTTGCCCTGCCTGCATTGACATGGATCACATCTCTGGCCCATAAGTCACCCCAGCAAAGGTCAGCTCATGTTTGACTACTACTGGAGTGTCTGTTGCCTGATACTGAGTGTGACTCTGCTAGGCCACCTACCTGGGATTTTGTATTTATTCATATGTCACCTGTGAATGCTACTATGATACATATGCTTGTCTTACAAATGTAAGAGACTTATATAGAGTATGTGCATAGTACACAACAGGACCAGAAGTGTGTGTGAGTTGTATGTTATATACTGAGCCCATACCTGATAACTGTCCAGAGTTTTGCAGACTGACCACGTCTGCCTCATATTTATAGTCAGTGTCTCATACAGTTGTGTATTGTCTGGCACATCACTGGCAACCCATTAAAGACTGAAGTCATAACATAATAGCATACATTTGATTGTCAGATATCATATTCTGTGGAGTAGACCTGTGAATGCGACACTGTCTTTGCTGGCAACTAAGTGTGTTTCAGATAGATTCATAAAGTGACACTATTTTCCATCCTTTGCCCACCCGTGATGTGTGCCTTTGTGCAGATGTCTTGCTCTAACAGGAGCTAGGTGTTTTAGCATGAAACCCATGCCAATGCAAGTGTACCTTGTCCTGCAGGATGCTAACATTTGCACAGTTACTGATACCTGCTTTGTAGCTGTGGAGAGCACATTAACCTTGCCAGGTTACTCATCCCAGCATACGTTTAGACTCCAAATGGAGGGCTGCAAAGCCACAGGAGGTGGAATGTTGAACATTATCATACACATACACACCTCCAGGCTGGCCAAACAGTATGACACATGGGAGGCATCACAAGTGCAGTTAACAGTAGACAAAACATCTACTCAAAGAATGGCTAGCTACAGGCCTCCAACCATGACTATGGACACCCACTACACCTATTGGGACATGCCGGAATCTGTTAGGGTTCAATTGTCTACCCTGCTCCTGGGTGACTTCAACTACCCAACCATAGTGTGCATGACCTAGGATGCTAAAAGAACGTATTCTAGAACATATGAGAGACATTACAACAGGTAAAGAAATTAATGCTCTAGCCAAACATATTCAAAAAGAAGGGAAAGATCATAATTTTAAATTCTTTGTGCTTGAGGTAGTTAAAAAAGCCTTAGAGGAGGTGATATAAAAAATAAAACTGAAGAACTAGAACAGAAGTGGATTATAAAATTAAATGCAGATAAACATTCAGGAATAAATGATGCAGTATCACTTAAATCCTTCCTTAAAGCATGACATTTGAAGTATTAAATGTTTATTTATGTTTTTAATATGACATTTAATTATATCCATGCCTTATTATATATGTTGCCTTTGCTTTATGTCTATATTTATAATGAATTCAAGTATATTAAATGAAATTAAGAATTTTGTCTGCTAAATGGTTGCGATCTAGCTTAGTTAGGCCTATATTATAATAATATGCACATATATATACATGCATTTTCATAGGTAATGTTTTGCTAATATTTTTTATTAACATTTTATGTTTCTATTGTATCATATATACTGAGCTGTTTTTTTATAAGAATTTTGTTTAGATATAAGCTGATACAAAAGAATGGCAAAGTAAGAAGTTTTGGATTTTTAAAAAGTTTTTATTGAAAGGGAACCACTCCCATGTTTTAATTAGGTAATTGTGATTAATTAACTGTAATGTGGTAATGACTGAAGGTTTAAAATGCTTGGTTAGATAAGATGACATTGTAATACAGTCTGAAGAAGCGATCTTGGTAGATTGCGAAAGCGCTTACTCTCTTTTTATATAAATAAAAGGTAAATCTGTCGTTGAACTCTGCAACTTCTTTATTTTAGTATTTTGGGGCATAACCTACTAACACAAATGGTGCAACACAGGGATGTTTGCTAACTACTACTATAATTGTGTAAGGTGCATGCCTTCTGCTATAACACGTGTGCTATTGTGTGCAACTGATAACTACCACTATAATTGTCTAAGCTGAATGCCTTCTGCCATATCACATGCATGTTGCATGCTGTTGGGTGCCATATCATGTGTCTGTCTGTGTCTGTCTTTGTGTGTGTGTGTGTGTGTGTGTGTGTGTGTGTGTGTGTGTGTGTGTGTGTGTGTGTGTGTGTGTGTGTCTGTGTCTGTGTGTGTGTCTGTACTGTGTTGTATAAATTGTAATGTTGTAATGTAAAGTTCTTGTCTGTCCCTCACAGGTGTTGATGTAGGTGCGTTTTCCTCCTGCGGTCAACCTGGTGTTAGTGTCCCCACAGACTCTAGTAGTGATGATGAAAGTATGATTGAGGCACAGGCAGAGTTGTCAGGGTTGAATCCATGCCATTAGTTGCCATTCCACCTGTATCTCCCTCATTCCTGCACACAGTTCTCATGCCTACACATACCGCATCACCAGTGGCCATAGTGGAAGGACAATTGGCGGGTGGTAGCATGGAACAGGGATGTGTGGTGACTATGGAAGGTGTGCCTGCACACCATGATCCCAGCCAACTGACTGGTGATGTCCCACACAGGCATGTGCCCAGGGCTGCTCATAGGAGGATTTCTGGCCAACATGCCCTTGCAAGACATAACACATCAGCTGATGTCACCAGACACATGTTTCAGGCTGTAATGGAGGCACAGGCACGTGTTGAATGGCACAACAGAGAAGATCTGAGGCTTCACAGAGCTGCTGTCTGTTCTTTAACTGACAACATCCAGGCAATTGCAAATGCTCACCATCATCTTGCAGATGTTTTGGATAGACAATTGGGTGACATGGTGGGAGTCCTTGACCATGGCATGCCAATCCTCGAGCGTGGAATGTCTGTGCTGGAACATCTGGTGGGAGTGAGGCATCGGGCACATGGACGTAGGGCAGCTACATCACCTGTTGAAGGTCTATGTGAACATGCTACTTCACATGCCCACTCCAATAGTGGTGGTAGCAGCAGCAGTGCAGCTGGTATCCACACCAGGACACAGCAGGCTACATGCACATGGTCCTGGATGGTCCCAACAGGGACACAGTTCCAATGGACATGTGTCATCAGACAGTACCCAATCTAGACCTCTGCCTGGTAGTGGCCATGCAACCCCTGGCAGGCGCAGGTCACGTGGCCATGGCCAGACACCGTGAACTGTAAAACCTGCCCTTTACAGTCTGCAGCTGTCAATAATACCCCTGTGTAGGCCAGCCACATGCCATACCTGTGTGCAAACATACACACACACACCAGAAACAAATGTAGGGAACCTCAACACACACACGCATAACATTCACACATGTACAATGAGATGAGGCCCTAACCCATACACATGATGTCATCCAATGGTGCAGCCTAGGCCTCTGGCAAACATTATCACCCTGTGCATATGATGATGCCTGTGCCCCATCCCTGTCATCCACATCATTGGTACAGGGACATGCTCATATGGTCTGATGCACAGGATGAACATACTAGGAAGACAATTGTAGATTACCATTGTTGAGTAGTGTTGACAGGCAGCAGACATACCATATACTACAGTTTTAGAATGGATTTTGTACTTTTGACAGTATGTATCATGCGTAATAACAGTAACTGCATGTTGATCTTGATGTTCTGTCTTCCTCTTTCAGGTGTAATTGCATGTGCCGATAGTTGTCACTGTTTGCAGTTAGTGTCCCATATGTAAATGTAGACTACTCACAGGTCTGTATGACAATACCTGCATGCACTTTGTAGCTTCCACATCACAGTTATAATCTCCCGAGTTTCAAACATGTTTACTGATCTAATGATCCAAGAGCATGATAGCTGCGTAGTAAGCTATTGTGGCCAGAGCCGTCACATCCATAGTGGGTGACATCACAGGTATAGTTACCTGGAGTGGGGAGGAGGTAAAAGAGTTGTTTAGCAGATGACAAGGGTAAAGGCCAGTGGAAAAAGCGGTTTCTCATTGGCAAGCAGTAATACTCGCTCTCATGACAGGATGCAAACACACATACACACCCACACACTCAGGGATTCACAGACACAGTAACACACCCACACACTCAGAGATTCACAGACACAGTAACACACACTCTGACACACACATACACAGTTGCCAGTGTTGGGATGAGAACCCCTGTCTATGTGCAAATCATCATTAGAGTACTACGCAATTACAAGACATGCCACAGAGATTACGCATGTGCAGGTAGTCAGTATGGCCTAAGATCAAGGACATCAACAGGGATACTAGATTGCAGTGAGTGTATGTGGGGTGGGGGGGTTCATCAGTAGGCTATGGAACAACAAGCTTCACCCCAGGGTGTACATGTTTACAGATGGTTGGAATGCCCTTCTAAGATTGATAACATCAACAGGGATACTAGATTGCATTGAGTGGATGAGGGGAGGGGGTCTTATCATTTCACTATGGTAAAATATAGCCTCACTCCAGGGACCAGACAGCCATACATACACACACGCTGTGGCATTCACAAAGATATACACCTATGTAACACACATACAGACACTTGACATGTGTGAGATTCAAACCCCTGACTATGTCTTGCTTTCTACAATTGTGAGTGAAAACCATTTGGGATGTACTCCCCACCATACATGACATATATGGACACAAACACACCCACACATGCCAGTACTGTGACTCAAACACCTGCCTATCTCATGATAGGTATTACAGAGTTAGAGAACTATCGCACGTGCTAGAAAGTGTACTGACTCTTTCCTTTGCCAACTGTGCTGATATATGCACAATATATGCACAGGGAAGGTGTTATTGTTACAGGTGTCAAGAAGTTTGCCTTCAGTGTCACCCTTATTGTATTCTACGTTGTGTGTCTTCCCCTTCAATTAACAAAACCATAGCTTAGCAGTTACACAGGTTATTGTAGGAATGGTTGTAACACACCTGTGAGCTGTCTGTAGTAATCATTCATCTGCAAAGTAGCCCCACCACTTAGTAGTTATGTCCAAACATCTGTCCATACCTAAAGTACAGCTTACTGTACTTTGAGCATATCACCATATACAGTTGGCAATGTTTTTTTTTTTCCAAATATAATTTTTATTGCATTTCACTTCTATTTAAATACAAGAAAAGAATGACACAGTAAATATACATACAAGCTACTTGGAATATCAAGTTTCAGTCGTCCAAATACGATATACATAACATAAATCATCAATGTTAGGGTAACAATTATACAGAATTGTCTAATAATCAAGCTGCTCCTAATGAGCTGTAAAAGAGACATTTACATATAGATAGTATACAACATATTGAAAATGTAACATTAAAACATTGCAACCAGATATTCTAGTCTACCTAAATAAACATTCTGGGCCGGATTCACGAAGGCTTACACGGAGTCTAAGAGTAGTGTAAGACTCCATGTAGCCTTCGCGATCCAGGAACAGCCCAAAGTCCGTGTAAGAGTTAGTCTAACACGGCTCTTACACGGAGTGGGCGTGGCTAAGCTAATCAGCCCACTTGCAGCCGAATAGCATGCAAATGAGGCTGATTAGCGATCCAGGAAGCCAAGAACAGCCCGTGTAAGAGCCGTGTTAGCTGCAGAAATGTACTCAGTTGACAACTGAGTACGTTTCTGCAAACATGGCAATGGAGCCATGTCAGCTCCAAATAAAGGGTGCATATGTTATAGGCAGCATGCCAATGGCCAAATATGTGGCCATTGGCAATGCAACCCCATGCAAAAAAATTAAAAATAATGTTTTTTTTTTTCGGCAATTGCCGATGTGAAAACCCAGCGCAGCCCCACGCAAACGGGCTGCGCTGCATAAAACATGAAAACGAAGGTTTTAAACCTACAAATGTAGGTTTTATGCATTATATGGAATGTCAATGGAGGGACCAGCATAGAAAACCAACATGGCCACCGTGTAGTGGTTGCCAAGGGGAAGCCAAGTGTAAGAGATGTAACTAAGCATTAGTAGGCAATCTGATGCAAATTAGGGTAAGGATACTGAATACCACTGTCACATAGTAAATGAGCACAGTCTGAGTAGTGTAAGAGTTACAGAAGGGGGAGGAACAGAGTAGGAGATAGGTGACATCACAGGGGGAAATGGTAGAAAGGGATAGAAGTCATTGGAAGGTAGAGTTACATGACAGATGTCAGAGAGATATCAAGGGAGGAGGTGTGCCCCCAAGTAAACATGAGAAAGCCAAGAAATGGAAGGTGTACACTGTTGCCTACACCTAAGTTTCTTGTTGGACGTGTATGCGCAGGCGCCGCCGTGAAGCGCCAGTAAGACGGTGTGTGCGTGTAAGGCAGTGTCTTGGCGTGTAAGGCAGTGTGCGCGCGTGTAAGGCAGACTAAGCATGTGGGAGCGTGTTGGGAGCTGTTAAACACCGTTTGCGCGGGCGTGCACGCGTTTAAAACTGAATAAGCAGATTTTGAACTGTGTAAGTGTGTGTGCGCGCGTGTAAGCCACTGTGAGCGTGTTTCTGCTGGTTTGAACACGGCTCCACCCTGAGGAAACAGTGGAAAAAGGAAGCAACAGATGTACTAGGAAGTTAGCAGGGAATACTGCTGGAGCTAGCAGGTGAAAACAATTAGATGCAGGCAATTACACAGGCAGAATACTAGGCCAGCCCAGCACTTAAAACACTGCAAACAGCAGTGTAGAATGTTTCTCTCAAGAGACACTGCAAGACAGGAGTTAAGTTATCAGAAGTGAAAACTGAAAAAGCTGAACTCAGAGCAGAAATGTTAGGGGCTGCCATAGCTGTCATAATGAGACATAGGCGACTTGCTGAGGGTGGTGACAATGCAGATGGTGCCAGGCAACCCGCAGTGAGGAGACGGAGAAGAGTGTACAGGCCCAGGGTCACCTACCACGGGTTACATGAGCTGGAGATAGTAGAGCGCTATAAAGTGGACAGAGACCTCCTGCAGCAAATAGTGGAGCTGTGCAGGCCACGCCTCACACACAGAACCAACAGAGGGGAACCCATCCCAGTGGAAACCAAGGTATGTGTTGGCCTAAGAATACTAGCAACAGGTACCTTCCAGAGACCAACTGGCGATATGATGGGGATATCACAGGCATCAGCTTCCAGGGTACTGCACCAGTTCCTGGATGCCATGTCAGCACATGTCGGTGATCATGTATACTTCCCCAATGCCCGTGAGGTATTGGCCAGCAACATGCGTCTCTTCCAGCAAATAGCGGAATACCCTGAGGTACTGGGTGCCATAGACTGCACGCATACACATCAAAGCACCAGCAGGAGAGCGGGTAGGGCCTACATAAACCGCAAGGGCTTCCCCTCCATCAACTGCCAGGTCGTGTGTGATGCCCAGGGCATAATAATGAATGTGTGTGCCGGCTGTCCTGGGAGCTACCATGATTCCCACATCTGGCATTTGACGGAGCTGTACCAGACATTTGCCAATGGGGACATCCCACACGGACACCTAGTGGGGGATGCAGGATATGCACTGGAGTCGTGGCTGATGACACCCATCAGAAATGCACACACACCTGAACAGGAACGCCATAATGAGGCACACGCACAAACACGTAATGTAATAGAGCGTGTGTTCGGGCTGCTCAAGTCACGGTTCCGGTGTCTGGACACATCTGGTGGAGCCTTGCAGTACACACCAACTACATGTACCCAAATTGTCATGGTATGTGCTATGCTACATAATATGATCATGCGAAAACAGCTGCAGCAGGATCACCATAGGGCTGGGCCAAACAGCCCCCACCATCGCCAAGGCCACCACAGGCACAGCGTGACTCGGAGGAGGAACAACCTGAGCCTGCCCCAGTAGGCAGAAGGAGGCGTGCCCAGTATGCCCTGGCTTTGGCAAAGAGGCAACGCATAGCACATACATTGGCTCAGTAGGAACCTTGGGAATGATACCCTCCGACTCACCATATAGTAACAGGGATGCCTAATGTGACACAACCTGCTCACAAACATGTACAGGGAAGTGTAATATGTGCATCCGACAGAGGCAGCCCTGCAGCACCACCTGAGGCATGAATGCTGTGTGTCAAGTAATGTAACACCAAGTACCATATGCACACCTGAGGACCCGTCTAACATCCTACCCTCAACAAGCAGCATGCCACAACAGGACAACGAGATGATGAAGTGCAACAATTACCGAAGTAATGCAGGTAGGCAAAGGGGACGAACTGTGTGCCAGTCTGGGATGACATGCTGAGCATGACATGATGCACCACCTGCCAGGACTGGCATGCACCTATCAGTGCAGGCCGTATGGATACTGGCAAAGGCTGTTGTCATGCACAGTGTGCCCTGAATAGGAAGGCGCAAAACACAAACCTATCTCCATAGGTACCAGAAGGGATAAGAATCAGATAAGGGATAAGGTCAAACAGCAAGATGCATGCAGACTAAGCCCACCCAGTATGGAGAATGTTGATAACTGTGCTGTAACAGAATACTGAGGCAAGGCTCACAACAGCACCCTAACACCACCAGGTTACACCTCATACTGTGCTGTACATCCTCAACACTTGGAACAAGCTACAAAAGGATGGCGACCATCAAGAATGACAAGGATAACCACACCCCATGTTGGTACCACCAGAAAAGCAGCATGGACTAGCCATGCTCAAGTAACAGTGGCTAAAACCGCCCACCAGTGTATAGCCTGCTACAGAGTACTGGCCCAACACCAGGAACTGCATTGCGCCCATGCTGGAATACATGAATATATCAAGTCCTCCAAACCACATTATATTTGGTGACTGCAAATACCCAGACACATAGACTGGGAGCATTATACCAGCTGCAACAGTGTAGGACAAAAGGTCATTAAATCCACAAACCAAAAGGCCCAGGAACAACGTAGCACACCCACAAGAGGGGCAAGCATACTGGATGTGATAATCAGCAACATGGGTACGGGATGTCAAGATGAGAAGTGTATTGCACACTGGTAACACCAGACCATATAGTAATCACACTGGATATACAAATCCTGACCACAGTCCCTGTCCGGGAAATCACAGTGGAAAACATGTGCTAAGCATTATGTGCACACCTCCAAAATGATGTGGAAGCCATGAAAGGTCCGTGCAGGTGCAAAATATGGGCCACGCCTCAGAACCTGCAAGACAGCCACTCCATGAACACCGCCAGGAATGCTTGGATTATGCAGTCCCAAATTAAAACAAGACACAGTGCCTAAATCTGGCATGGTGGACACCAGCCATAACCAAAACATGCAAGAGAAAGAGGAAGCTACTACATGATAGAGCAAGCATGAACAATGACGTAATTACTGATCAGTAGTATGGCAATATAATCTGTCCACACATGCAATCCAGTAAGGCCAGGCACAACAAGTGGAATCTGTGAACCCTGAGCCAATGTTACACCTGCCCCAAGTACACAGACAACCACCAACTCCACCCAAGAAATACAAATATATGTGAGAGATGCAACCATCCATCCAAACCGGAGGCAGAGCTCCCCAACTCAGTACACCCACAACAAGTCAGTAGGAGAAGGTAACCACACACACCACAAACACATACCCACATAGACCTACCACAACTGCAAACCAAACACATAAACACAGAAATACATTCCCGGAGGCAGAAATCACACACACAGCACACCAACAGAGGCCAATAAAGCAGACACCCAATGAAACAGCCTCCAAACATAGCACATGCAACACATAGCACACTAAGCTGGTGTGCCAAACAGTCACAGGCCAGAAGGAGAAACAACATGCCTGATACAGTTGCAATAGGTGACTCCATAGTCAGACACACTGCTGTCCCAAGACAGCAGACTGAACAAAGGAAAGGGTACAGTAAGCTGCCTGTAGGCCGCCACAATATGCCACATAACAGAAATATGAAGGTCACTCCAAAGCAAACAGAAATATGATGCAGTCATAGTCCATGCTGGTGTGAATGACCCGAGGTGTACTGCCCTAGACTACATGTAAAGAGACACAGATGAGCTATCCGATTATGTAGTCCAGGCTGGTATGACACTCACCGTTTGCAGCAACCTACCCTTACCAAGAATAATGCCACAGTAGAAACATGGAATGATCAGTCATAGCAAGTAGCACATTTACTGGTGTCAGTCCAAGGGGATCCAATGTCTGTCAGGTTGGGATGTCATGCTTGACAAGCCATGCAGCTGCCCTTGGGATGGCCTGCACCCGTTACCCCTGGGCGTCTGAATAGTGGATAAGGCCTTGGCCACCTCCACACAGCCTTTTGTAGGCAAGGCTGAAATGACTGACCCGCCACCCGAGAAAACATAAGTGGGAAGAAACATAAGGGAAATGCTGACTGATGCCAGATGTGTACACCCCAATATGCATGCTCCGGAGGCCATCCCCAGAATAGAGAACATCGATGTCTGTGCAGTGACAGAAACCTGCTGCAAGGCTCCTGACAGCACACCAGCACTACCAGGTTATACCATGTACCATGTGTCATGGCCCCAAAACCTGGAACACTACATAAAAGGAGGTGAGTAACCATAGGCAGCACAGACACCCAGACGTCCAGGTAACTGACAATGCACAAGGCAGTGGAGTTCACCCACGTGCAACTAACTGTAGGCAAGACTGCTGTGCAGTCTGTAGTATGCTACAGACCGCACTCTCACACACAATAACCCCCCCCCCAACCGTCCTGAAGACACTGGACAGTATGAATGTCCCACCAAATACCAGACAAGGTACCACGAAATACCACAAAGGTGGTAAACAATTATGTATGGAAGGAGTAACCAGGGACCAAGGGACACAAGTGAACAGTAACCTGTTATGTGACACCCACATTGCCAATGTGGCTAGGAAGACTGTCTACATGTGACACTGTATTAGGAAAGGAGTCACATCTATGGCAACAGAGGCCACTGTGCCCCTATACTTTATCCCAATCACACCCATAATCCAGTACAATGCCTCATGTGGGATCTACCTTACCTGACACCTGCAGCAGTTAGGAAGACTGCAAAGGTACCTTACCAAGAGGATAAAGTGTCATACATATATGTCATATGCTGCTAGGCTGTAGACACCCCAGCTGACTCCAGTCGCAGACTGCCCACACAGAGGCATTGCATGCCTGTTGTAGGAGGCCATGCCCAACACAGGAGTAATGGACCTGCTCCACCCCAGACAACACATATCCATTGAGCTGCGAGTGAGAGATGTCAACCCCAACACATAATGAAATAGGATGTGCTGGTGGGACAGATACATAATCCAGAGGCTCCACACACCCTGGACCAGACTCCCACCCCATGTTAGGCAGAGCCCCTCACTGACACTGTTCAACAGTAATCTTGCCAAGTGGATGGATGATTGTAGAGTTACAGTGGGGGTCTTCACTGTGTGATGTCCAGACAGAGGCACAGCTAAGCAAACAATACATGGCCATAATATCCAGATAGCAAGGGGTCTCAAAAGCCACACACACTCTGGCTAGCCTAACAAATGCCCAGGGTGGATAGCCTAGTATGAACCTATGAACCTATGTAGATACAAATTGTACAGGACATGAAGGATAATCCCAAGGCTTACACAACTGATGGTAGGAGCCATGTTGTGAATTCACAGATATGGACTGAATCACACAAATACCACAAACACACACACATATTGCCAACATACATCCCGACAGGTGCAGTGCAACCCCCACACCCCCATGTATGCAGAATATGTATCCCAGCAGACAGCTGGCCCCCTGACATAGCAGATGCTGAGGTAACAGACAACATCTCCAAAGCAAAACACACAGCAGCAATGGTATGAGATGGTGACCTGGGCGATGTGCAACATGGAGTCTAAGATGAATGGAATGCCACACCACACTACTGCTCAATGCCAGCCGTACCACAGAATATGTACCCAAAGAGCAGTGTACAACAACAGTGGTCCTTCTCAACAAAGGTGTTGCCTGAATGGATACTGAACAGTACTACCCCAGAATCCTGAGAAGCCCAGATTGCACAGCTATGGAAAGGAGCAGCATGTACCACAGAAATATGGATGTTGGGGACCTACTGACACCGGACCCAACACAGTGTGGCCTCCTCAAGTGCAGATCCTGCCCCTAACCATGTTGGACTCAATTGAAACAGTCATTAAGGTCATTGATGAGGGCAATGTGCTCCACACAGTGGATCTGGACCTTGCAAAGGCGTCTATACAATACCCTACATGTTCAGTATAGATAGGCTCACCAGTGTAAATATAAACCCACATGTCAGTAGAGGGGTTGCAAACCAGACCAAGGACAGAACAGACATGGTCAGACATGCTTCAGCCATGTCAGACTACAAACCAGATATAACTGGCATCCCACAAGGCTTGGACCTGGTATCACCCTCGTCTGGTATATATGTCCCATAGGTACAGGCAAACATGGAAGGACTGTGTCCTAACATGTTTGCAGAGGACTACAAACTGCTCACCACATATGATCCACCAGCTGACACATGCATCCCACAAAAGGGCCACATACAAACAGACAACTGGTGCCATAGCTATGTCAGCAAGCTAAGTGCAGAAATGTGTATAGTCAACCCCCGTGGATATACAGTAAGTGCCCACCAATTACCACATAGGTGTTAACCCATTATGTAGTTAACATGTAATGAGAGACCTGGGGACACAGGGTGATAGATATCCTGCACTGGACAAACATGTGCTGTAGTGTTTACAGAAACATACCATATACCCACCTAATCATGAAGGATGTCAGATCTACATAAGGGGAGGTCATTGTGGCTCTGCAGTCCTCCTGCATCAGTGGTACAATCGACTACAATAGCCCCTGTGGGATGTACCTCAGCAGACACCTCCATCAACTGTAAAGTCCCCAACAGTACCTCATCAGGAGTATCAATCAGCCTACACACATGCCATGTTCTGCATGTGTTGCTGGCATCAATAAAAATGCTGCACATAGTACAATCTGAATGGCAGTGAGCTATGCACATGACAGACCTGAACCCCAGCACTGACTTACATAGGACAGGCTGTACTGTGTGATCCATAACACAGAAGCCACCCCACCCATGAGTGAACCCTCAGCACAGGCTACCCATAGAGTCACTTATCAATCTTCCTCAATAGGAATCCTGATGGGTGGACGGAGATGGTAGGTTTATCCTGGGTATCACTGTCATGTCACAGGTAGACAGAGGCACAGTATACCAACCATTACATTGGTCATGGCAAACTCCCTTACAATGTGTGTTGAAGGACAAACACACTCTCCAACTTGCATTAGCCATGGACTAGGGCACATCGCTAGTGTTTGCAATTGTACACCTATGTTGTGGGATACACTAACAATGTTGGGCAAGCCTGGTGTAAGTAGTGCATATCTGAACAGAATGCAACATGGTCAGATGTACACAACTGGCCCCAACCAGGCTGTTGTGCCCACGAGCAGAATGTAAAGCAGTGATAGCAGTAAAGCCCAGGTTACTGTCCACCACAGTCAAAGTACTGCCAGTACACTATACAGTACTACAGTGTTAGGTCAGTGTGAAAGGATGTTGACGACTGCATGCAAAGTATCCCATGCAAACACTGCAGGCACAGTATAATCCTGTTGTGTTCACACACAAAGCAGTTGTACAGTAACTACACAACATGACACACAACCCACAACCATGAACGGGTGATAGTTTGTGAAGTTCACACACATCCACAAATGTGGTGGGCTGCAGAGTCCAACATATGGAATGCTCACACTGGGCATGCTCACACACTTTGACAACATGCCATGGTAAGGCTGAACTGGGCATGCTCACACACTTAGTTTGTGAAGATCACACACATCCACAAATGTGGTGGTCTGCAGAGTCCAACATATGGAATAATCACACTGGGCATGCTCACACACTTTGACAACATGCCATGGGAAGGCTGAACTGGGCATGCTCACACACTTAGTCCAAATCTTGGTTTAGCAGTGGGACACACATATCTGGTATTGTTATGTGTTATGCCAGGGACCAACCACATTACAGCAGTCTGCCCAGTGCACACAGTTAAATGACTACAGAGACATACGTGATATAGTGGATCCCTCCCATATGCAAACAGTTTCCACAGATGCAGAGGTTGTTCATACCAACAGGGAATGCTATGGCAATAAAGATATGCAAACAGTCTATCAGCAACAAATAATGTGCATTTGACAATTAAACATAATGGTGTAGAGGTCAACACTAGGCTGTTTGCCCTAGGGAATGACAGCTTAGCCATAGTGTGCTTGGTGTCTGCTTCCCCACAGGATGCACATTCCCCTTTCCAAACACAGATGATGTCAGCACCCTAGAAGTACAGCAGGAGAAATGAAACTTCCCAGTAATCCGAATAGCGCGCTCCGCTAATGCGTCCGTCTCAAGTGTCATGACATAGTTAGATAGGGGTTCAAATCCTGCAAGTGCTCAGTGTGTGTGTGTGTGTGTGTGTCTGTCTGTGTGTGAGGTTGGCGTGTGTGTAAGTTTGTGTGAGGGAAATGTCCCTTTTGGCAAATAGAAAAAAAAACCTCAGGATGCACATTCCCTTTCTAAACACTGCTGATGTCAGCACCCTATAAGTAGAGCAGGAGAAAGAAAACCTCCCAGTAATGCGAATAGCGCGCTCTGCTAATGCGTCCGTCTCAAGTGTCATAACATAACTAGGTAGGGGTTTGATTCCTGTGAATGGCAAGTGTGTGTGTTTGTGTGAGGGGGGTTAGTGTGTGAGAGAAATGTCCCTTTTGGAAACTGGGTGAACAGACTACAGGATGCCCCTCCCCTTTGCTAAACACTGCTGATGTCAGCACCCTATAAGTAGAGCAGGAGAAAGGAAAACTCCCAGTAATGCGAATAGCGCGCTCTGCTAATGCATCCGTCTCAAGTGTCATAACATAACTAGGTAGGGGTTTGATTCCTGTGAATGGCAAGTGTGTGTGTCTGTCTGAGGGGGGTTAGTGTGTGAGGGAAGTGTCCCTTTTGGCAAATAGGATAGGACACTACAGGATGCCCATTCCCTTTTCTAAATACTGATGATGTCAGCACTCTATAAGTATAGCAGGGGAAGAAAAAACCCCCAGTAATGCAAATAGCGTGCTCAGCTAATGCACCTGTCTCACGTGTCATAACAGTCAGATAGGGGTTTGAATCCTGCAATTGGCAAGTGTGTGTTTTTGGCTGAGGGGGGTTAGTGTGTGTGGGGACAATGTCCCTTTTGGTAACTAGGTGAACAGACTACAGGATGCACATTCCCCTTCTACACACTGTTCAGCAGACGGCCATGGCCCTGGCACAAGTTGTCTGTTGCTATGATGCCCCTTTGGAAGATGCTTGTGTCAGCTGGGTAGTCGATTATGGTGTCCAGTTTGCAGTCATCTGCATATTTGGACAGCCACAGTTCATCCGTGTTGGCCTGTACCTCCAATAAATATGTACCTAACAAGAGGGTCCCAGGACTGAGCCTTCTGGGACACATCCTGGAACTGTTATGGGGTCTGGCATGGCTCCAGCAATGCTAACCATGTGGGTTCTGTTCTTGAGCCACTGTGCAATCCATCTAGTGACATAGGGGCTCATATTCAAGCTGGTGAGCTTGCCTAGAATGCCCAAGTGGGTATTGTTGCGAAGGCGTTTGCAAGGTCCAGGTAGGCTGTGTGAACCACCTTCCCTCGGCAATGGCCTTGGTGACTGTAGCAAAGGAATCAACCGGTTACACCGGTAGTGCTGGTGTGCTCCCAGTAGCCCTGAACCAGGCATCTGTTAATCCACAAATATCGATGTTTGCCATGCAAAGGAGTGTTTTGGGTGCATGCATCTGGAGGTTTAGACATCTGGCGTTGGGTAGCATTGCTCTTAGTGTCTTATCCCTTGTGATACCTATGAAGGTGGGTTTGTCATGTGAGCCCTGCCTAACATAGGCACTATGGGGGTAGCAAGAGGCTTTGCCAATATCCGATAGGCCAGGGGTGACAGGTGCAGGCTGTCCCTAGCAAAGCAGGTAGTTCAACAGGAGATGGATGTGTGAAGGTGTAGTGCCTGTGACTACTTAGCAGTAGCATATATGACTGCTCACGTGGACACATGTCAGGCAGGTCATATGCACTGTGTCACAGTCAATGTACATGTGAACAGGTCAAACAGTGGCAACCTCTCAAGTGGGACATGGCCATACATACAGTAGGCTACACAGATGGCACTAGGAGTCCACAGAAGCCCTATAACTATGCATTGCAGGTGTGATCGGTATTCCAGGGTAATTGCAAGCAAACATGCATGCAAACAAAGGTACAGTGAACAGTGCTCCATGTAGTCCATTGTACAACAAACAAGTTGTACCAGTTCCATAAGGTAACACTGCACATATGCAGGCGCTATGCACATGTACATGGAAAAACACTGGTCAGATGGCCAGGGTCCAGTCTCAGTGCACACAGGTGTACGGAACATGCATGTACTGTCAGGATGTACAATAACTGGATATAAACCCATGTGCCCATACCTGCAGTAATACACATGTCAAATAACAGACACCGATCCTTCTCTCAGTGGTGCCATACTTAGTAGGATGTATGCTCCTGGCCTGCCACCACAGTATCCCTGACATGTATGGGGACTCTCCCTCCCGTGACAGTTCGTTATGTGTGTTGGGGCTGTCTAGCATGGTATGAGGTGTGTGCATGCAGTGCTAGTGTGCACCTGTGTGTCCTGTACCACTTGTGTAGTTCTGCACACATATCAACTTCCTCACACATCTGCATTGCAGAGTCTAGTGTGGCCAACATGCCACTTGCAATTTACATGTCCATCATTGTGTATTACTACATTCATTACCCATCCCCTGTGCTACCTATGTATGTAGGCTGCTGTTGACATCATTACCACTAGTATGCCAACATGTGCAGATGATACACTATGGTACTTACCATGGGTGTAGACAACAGGACATGACAATCACACACATACTGCATCAGGCATGCTGTGATATACCCACAATTAAATCAGCACACAGTACTGTTCAAAACATGATACTATTACTACACATCTATGTGGTCACCCTGTGCATCAGTAACATGTTAACCTGTACCTGCACAGTTGTTACAGACTGCAGGAGGTGGCACAGTTTCATCATATGCACAGGGTGTGAACTTGGTATGCCTGGGTCAGCCACCCATACCACCAATTGACATGTATGTGTATGTGTGTTGGTGAGGGACAGCAGTAGAAGGTGGGGCAGTGTTGATGCAGTGTGTGCGTGTATGCCGTAGCCCTAGGTGTTGTTATTTTGCATGTGTGTATGGATGCACACAGTTCCACCTCATGGCTGCCATATACTGGTGTTTGTGGACAGCCACAGACTGTACCTGCCAGGTCATACAGATCAGTGTCTCTGGCCACGGACACGGTACCTGTGCCTTGCAGGGTGCTACGGACCGTATCCGGTACCAACCCAGACTGGGTACTGTCATCAGAAGCAGGTGTTCGCTGACTGGACACAGAGCCCTGTCGGCCCTGGCCAGAGCCACGTGCACGTGGTCTCCTGGGGCGGTCTGATGACAGCACAGACCCAGCATTGCTGGGGCTGCTGCTGGCACTACGGGCGGCCGCCCTGTTGTCGCCCACGCCGACTGCCAGCTGCTGCTGTTGCTGGCATACGCCACGCCGACGACACAACCGCCCACCATCACCCTGGCTCATGGACATGTAGTTGTGGAGACGGTGTAATATGTCCCCACAACGTCTGTCTACGACGGTGAAATCACGGATGGCGGCCGCAATGTCACGCATACCGTCGGTCATGGCTGTGCGACATGCTGTCAGCTCCCTCAGACCCTGTCTGGTGTACCGTTCCATACGTGACTGTGCCTGCATGACAGTCCGGAACATAGCTGAGGTTGTAAGTCCTCTGTGGGCACGTCTGCCAGGGGCAGTACGCCCATGGATGCTCCCACGAGAACCCTGGACATCTGTCTGTGTGGTACCATGTCTGGGCCATGCCCATGGCTGCTGTGTGGGGAAGCATGTGCCGCAGGTACCACATTACCCTGGTCAATGCCCACTGTATGCTGTCCATCACCTAGGGACAGTGGTGACAAGGGGTGTATTGGCAGGATAACTGTGCGCATGGATGGTGTCGACAGCTGTGTACTGTCAATTGGCTGACCAATGGCGGACCCTGGCATACCGTCCTGTGCCACTACACCAATGTCATCAGTAGCAGTACCCACGGCACCTGACTCAGTTTCCCTGCTAGATAACACCAGAGCAGCAACAGAACCTGTGGGAAGTAAACAGGAAACACAGTTTACAATGTCTTCACACTGCCAGCGATGCACACATGCACACATGCACACATGCACACATGCACACATGCACACATGCACACATGCACACATGCACAGGTGCACACATGCACACATGCACACATGCACACATGCACAGGTGCACACATGCACACATGCACACATGCACACATGCACACATGCACAGGTGCACACATGCACACATGCACACATGCACACATGCACACATGCACAGGTGCACACATGCACACATGCACACATGCACACATGCACACATGCACAGGTGCACACATGCACACATGCACACATGCACAGGTGCACACATGCACACATGCACACATGCACACATGCACAGGTGCACACATGCACACATGCACACATGCACACATGCACAGGTGCACACATGCACACATGCACACATGCACACATGCACAGGTGCACACATGCATACATGCACACATGCACACATGCACAGGTGCACACATGCACACATGCACACATGCACACATGCACACTTGCACACTTGCACACTTGCACACAGTTTCACACAATTGAACAGTACTCAGTATGCGTGATATTGACACACAGACACAGACACACCTACATGCATACAAGGGCACCACTAAGTGTGCCAAAAGGTACTATTACTACCAACATCTTAACAGGTAAAGTAAATAGACACTCACCAGCATGGATAGGCTGCAATGCAGTGATACCGGAGGGTCCTGCAGACAGGAGGAAACTAATGTTAGTGGGCACAACTGTGCCAATATTACTGAGTATGATACAGGTCAGGAGTACCACAGTCGCCTTTCAAAGGTCTGCAGCTAATATTGCGGATATCACACTTGCACATTATATACTATGGTTGCAGCTACAAACAAAGGACACACCACACACATGCATTAACTACCAGTGTACACAACAGTCAACTACACATGTGACATATTACCTGCACGTTCAGTGTCCTGCTGCTGTGCGGCTCCAGCCTCCATCATGACGCATGTCTGCTGCTGTTGTTGTTGCAGGTGGACTGGAGCCACTACACTCAGGAGCAGTCCCTCCAGTCTGGTGAGTGGGGGATGTGTAGCCACCCCACCACCTGTGGCGACCTGTTGCCTGTGGATATCTGACACACGCTGATGGACATGTCTAATCAAATCACTGCAGTGATGTCGTACCTGCTCATATGTCCTATTATGCATGCCTATATCATTTACCCGCTGGACAAGGTCCTGCCACAGTGCAGCCCTCACCTGCTGATTCTGGCTGGTGCGGGAAAAGAGTGTTGCATAGTCCCGCACCAGGCTCTGGTGTATCTCCTCATCCTCAGCCACGGAGTAGGTTGCATGTCTCGGTGGGCCATGTACCTGGGAATAAAGATAACATGGTATCAGCAATCTATGTTGGCAGACCTTGGCACACATAATACACATGCTACTTGACTGTCATAATACCACATATCACACATATGTGGCAGCTGTCTGTCTATTGGTGGATACACATGTAGATGGCCAGGTATCAGTGCTCAGCCAGCAACTGTTGTACAGTACCTGCCAGGCTACGTACGACATACTACTGGACACCAGCAGTCAGAACACCAATTCAGGTGAGGTGCACCTCCTCACTCTGTGTGTTTGTGTCTAGGTACTGTATGGCGTACATCGGCGACTACTGTGGGCTGACAACACCCTGCTTGCCCTGGATATACATATCCCACCTCCACCACCAGCACAGATGGCTACAGTGCACAACATTACAGATACAGACGTTACACTTTGTAACACTGATATGGTATCCTTACAGCCCACTGGGCCAGTGTCAGAGACATCACACAATGCTGACCCCTACACAATTGCTTTCTACAGACATCTCCAAGACCGCATGGCTCATGCATTCCCATATATGTCCAGGACACTGTCCACAAAGGGACAGCATCCTGTCCGGCGAACCCCAGCCATATACTGATTGTATCACACTTGATGTAAGCTACTACGAGACAGAGCATCAGTCTCTGAAGATGTCTGAGCAGCACTGGTAAGGATCTATTTCCCATCACACTGACCACATGGGCAATGTTGAGTGGGACAAGCGTGATACTGCAGATGACCAGGAGGCCTACCTGACCTATTTAGCGACCTGGTCAGGAACCATCCTCTATGCCCATGGGTAGTACACTACACATATTTCACCTACACCACAGCTAGACGACATTGTGGCGGACAGGGTCAGTGCAGGTGTCACCCGCCCTTCCCCTGTATTAAGGCATGGTTATCCCTGCTGACCCTAACCTCAAGGTCATCACAGTTATCCAGGTGAGAGACACCCACAGGTGAGCAGAATACACGACATGGACGGGACCTGCTGGTATCCCCAGTTGCATGCTACATACCCTCTGACAGGCGCTAAACACACATATAGAGGTGCTATGTTACACTACCTGGACTACAGGGTATGTACCTGTACACTGGAGCACAGCACCAGTGGTTCCACTCCATGCAGGAGGCACCTCACCATACCAATACAATACAACACAATACATGACATTGTAATACAATACTATACAATATGCTAATGCCCCCGTGTCTACAGCAGCGTACTGTTCTGCTAACCTGACAATTGTGACACATGTGGTGTGATGGTACCTGCTGCCGTCACACAGTTACACAGGGTGACACATATGGCATATTACCTATCTGAGTGACATGCAGCAGGGGTATGTGTGACATGTACACATGGGGAGTCTCGCATCGTAACACTGTGTGGTTTGTTGCAGGGTGTGTCCTGTCTGTGAGTCTGAACCCGTACCTACACATGTGCACTAAATTGCAGTGGCACAGACGACACACAGCAGACAGGTAGGTTGTGGATGGTGGGCGGTGGTACAATGCCTGTTGGACATCTGTCATGGGTGTGACCTCCATATGTGCATCTGGGGGTGGTAACCTGTACGTGGGCGGCATATGTGTACTCTATGGTGTTGACAGTCACTGTGCAATGGTACTGTGTTTGGGTGCATTGTCACCATGTTGTACATGTCACTGTGTCCTTCTACATATCTGTTGCTGTCGTGTGAGGTCCATACCATGGCATACATTACGTGCTGTGGGGGGTACACCGACCTACATGTCCATGCCTGACTGACCATGTGTGCGGACACATACCATGTGCAGCTGTTCCAGGGATAGTGTGCCACTGTGACTATCATTGGGGCCACTATTGTACACATGTCTGACCCTGACCACCCCTGACACATGCAGTGGTGGGCGGACACTCATTTATATGGTGGTTACCTGTGTAGGTGATCTGGACTGTGGTATGATACTCCGGATGTGACACTGGTGTTCACTCCGTGCCTTTGTCACCAGGCACCAGTTGCAATACATCTGTACACATGTGCCTCACTCCAGCTCTGTATACATCTCTCTCACTCTCTCTATACATATATCTATGTATTAAGATATGTCTATATGTCTATTTCTATATACATGTACATATGTGTGTATACATTTGCACATATATATATATATTGATGTACATATTCTGCTGTAGATGTGGGGGGGCACAGAGGGGGTGTGGGCGACAGGGGGGGGGCAGGCTGTGTTGCAGGTCAGCATATACAATCATACCTGTAGGTGGTCAGATCAGTCTGTCTATGTATATGTATCTACATATTTCTATCTCTGCATGTGTGCATTACATAGATATGTCGCTACAATATTCTATCAGCATCTGTCTATGTGGTCCTACATCTCTCTCTCTCTATGTATGTATACATATATGGATATCATATGTATATATATACATATAAGATATCTACACATACATATGTTGACATAACTACATAGCCATATGTTGGACAGGTATGTCAGCATATATGTCTACCTTACTGTATACACACACTAACATACTGCTAAACATACATAGCTGTGTAATCTAATTAGTACATGGCAGTACAACCTACAATCAAACGACATATATATGTGCACATAGATGCTCACACATACAACTGTATGTACAGCCTTCACTGATAGGTGCTGTATATCCCCTGCCCATTACACATCTTCATATACATATGGATACAGCCCAATAACACATATGGAGGGTTCACAGTATGTACACCTTGATAGTATTACTTTACAGTACCTGTGTTTGTCACAGCTGTGTCTGTGAATGTCTGTCTCTCTGTCCTGCTGCTCCGATTCACTGTTGCAGCTTCCAGGTAGCTGTTGCTGGGGATTGCTGTCTGTCTGCTTAGTTGCAGTCTAGTTCTGGGTGTGGTTCTCCCTCTCTCTCTCTCTCTCTCTCTCTCTCTCTCTCTGTCTCTCTGTCTCTCTGTCTCTCTCCAGGTGCAATGTAATTATTGCATGCGTGGACATGGAATACAGCATACTTTTGTAGGTATCTGCATATGCCCATGTGATGGCCTCTGCACCAATTGTTAGCCAGCATTTGCTAATTGCATGCAGCCTGTTGTGTACTGATTGCAGTTCTCACTGTGATTTCAGAACTGTGCTATAAAAGGGTGTGTGAAATAGGCGTAGCCCTTTCAGATGTTAATGGCAGGGACCATGCTGTTATGCTGTGGACAACATTCTGTGAGTGTAAAGGTTGGTATCTCTAATTTTACTCGGTGGGTTGTGGGTTAACATTCCTCCATTCATTTCCCCAGTTTCCTGTACTGACTGTGTATGTACACTAACAACTACTACTATTGTTGATGTGTGCATGTGTGTGTGTGTGTGCTTTCCTTTCACCTTTGCTTGCACTCTGTTGCTACGTCTTCAATAGTTGCCCTTCACTGTCAGTACTGGTGTGCCTGCTAGGTGTCTTGACTGTTGTGTGCTGCTGTAGCTTTCCTATTTCCCATGTACATTCACACCCTGGAATGCTTGCTATATCTGCTAGGGTGTTACAGCATGCAGTGCGGTCTGGCCATGGTGTGGGCCTTGACATCTATTAGCATATGTGGGTATGCTGCTGAGCAGGCCCCAGAGGCTTTCAGGTTCACCAGTTATGTGCCTCATGGAATGGTACATATCAGTGGGGTGCACCCATTAATATGTCTGGTATGCTGCAGTTGTGACTGTGGGTTAGCATGAGCATAGGTATTACTACACTTTTTCTGCCATGCGAGTGGTGAATACTTTCTGGACCCCATAGTTACCATTGCATGTGTTACACCTTTCTGCCTACTGTTTGTACATTTCACATGGGGTCTGTGGGGCATCCCTGTAAGACATTCACTGTTGCTATGTCTAGGTTCTTAACTATTCAAATATGGTGGTGTTGTACCCGTCATGTGTACAGATATTTGCAGGCTGTCCACATGTCTGCCTCATAATTTGGTCATTATCTCATGCACACCTTTATCTGGCAGGTCAGTCTGGGCTCAAGTCAGAATATGGTGACAAACATTCAAGTTCCAGACTACATACCCTTCCAAACATCCCACAAGGTGTAGACCCTGTTACTTTCTGAACTGTCTGCATTTGTTGTAACTTCATTTGTAATGTGTCCCTGGTTTTGGGCCTTTACTCCACATATTGTATTACTTGGTCCGGATGTGTTCCTGTAAGAGGTTGTGGGGTATGGGCAGTGCTTCTCCTGCTGTGAGTATGTGTGTGTCTTGCAAGGTGCTATGGTGACATTCTTACCTACTAGCTTCCAACTAGCATGGCTGTTTCTGTTCACACACTACTATTCTGGAAATCCACCAGTTTTGTTTGTGATTCTACATGTCATGCTTTGTGTACTACACATCTATATTCCCTTTACATTCATTCCTACTGTTAAATGATATATTTACTTTAGCACAGTGTTTCTATGTAAGAGTCATGGCTTAGTGGTAAGACATGCAGACTATAGTTGCCAAGGTCCTGGGTTCGGGACTCACAGTGGGATTTTATTTTCTTTTCAAGTGAGAACAGGACCTGTCAATCAAAGTGACTAAGGCACTTTTAAGCAGTTGTAACCGGGTTAAGCGGAGCTCACGCATGCGCACTGGTGGTTAGCTCCAAGACACGCGCACACCGCTTACAACCACTTAAACGTGCTTACTCTTGCACACCAGCTATTTTCTTTGAAAGAAAAGAAACCGGGAGACAGGAAAGTGGTGAAAAAGGGGTCACAAAGAGGGTAAGACAGTAGGGAAACAAGCTTGGGATGTGCAGGAGGGATGTAGGTAAGGCCCATAGCTGCCCATTTCTTCAGCAGCAACAGCTGTGCATATGTATGTAATTTGGTGTGACATTTGAAACCTTCCACCCCTGAGAGAGGTGTCAGGACAACAATAATACCTGTTGTACAGCCAATTGGAATTGATGGGTTCCATGTCCAGTAGACATGTGTGCGGAATGGGCAGCTATGTATGGGGCGTAATTTTTTGTGGGTACAGAGTGCCCTTTTTTTTTCAGGTGAGAGTGGTATGTCAGGTGAAGGTAGTCGGTACAGCTGGGGAGGTAGGTTGGGTAGGTTAACAGACAAGACAAACAAGACGCATACAGGGGTGGTGTATGACACGTGTGGGGGGGCTTACACAAATGACGGGACGGAGGTTGGGATGTCCAGAGCCCATGAGCCCACAGATGGCAACAGTGGAACTGATATCCCCACCCATAGGCAGTTGCCACTGTTCCTTCACTGCCCAGGACGGGCTGTGCTGTGCGCTGTGTAGGCGAGGCAACGGGCAAGCCCGTTAGTTGCGCCACCCGTGCCTCGAGCTGGCGTAGGGGCTCGAGGACAGAGTCCCGAATCTCCCTTCGCACCACAGTCCGGACGCTACGGAGGGTGAGTGGTGGATCTCCTCCGGCCATGCTTGCAGAGGCGGGCCCGCCCCTGCAGCGCTTCCACCCGCAGGTGGCACAGGGCCACCAGAGGAGGGTCTGGACTCGGCACTAGTGCCAGGTGCACTCGCCAGCTGAGGTGGGAGAGGTGGGTCCGCCAGAACCCGCCTTCCCTGTCGTTCTATGTTTTGCATTATGTCATAACAGTTTGGGTTAGTGACATATAAATACCATTCACAGTTAGTTTTAACAGCATGCATTAGTATTCCCATTAACCACACACCCAGTTATTCACACCATTGAACAGCGTGCATAGCACATGCATAATTTCAACAGTAATACACAGTCCAACAACATGCAGGGTTGGTTGATGGCAACAGGCCATCAGGTGTGGATGTATGAACAGGGCGGATGCATCAACAGACATGCAAATATATATGACCCAACAGGACAGATGTCCAGGGGTGGTAATTGTGATTGCACATACCATTTTCCGTGGAATGGGTTATAGATGGTTAGAGGGTGGGGTAAATCAGACATATTATTAACACCTTCAATACAACCACATATGCTGTACATTTATAATAGCTACAGTTATGTACACACTACTGTTCAGACTACAGTGTCCTATATGTTAACTACTTAACCTTGCAGATGGGACTGTTACTGCAACATAAGTCTACATTTTATTGCTGTTCATACACAAGTCATATCGAAATTGTTGCAGATACATCTCCTGTTAACTGTTCTTTCTATAACTGTAGACAGGTGTGGATGTTTGGGATATCAGACAGTCATCCTATCTGCATATTTCAGACTGGGAGCAGCATATCCAGATTTTGGTGTACACATTCCACATGCAGCAACACTTTGAACAGATGTTTCTGTTTGGTTTTGGGTCTCACATGCATTTAATTATGTCCTGACTGCAGTATACTTTATTCAGGGGTTATTACTACTGTAGTGCTGTATTCCTGACACTTTCTCACACTCTCTCACTTGCTTTCATGTTACTATTCAGACTGGTACTTCTAGGCTTTATTGACATGTTTTAACAGAAATTATTGCAGTTATTTCCAGCACTCTCACTTCTGTCATGTTTCAGTATTTCCACATGTATACATCTCACACAGGTGGATTCATCCTCTTCTGCAGCTATACTTTACCTGCTGCTGCTGTTTGTGTACTATTTTCTTACAGGCAGGGCAGTTTTATTTACAAATATGTGTTGGACAGTCTCATGATTAGTTTCATCTTACAGGCTGGGAACTGTTGTAATCAGGCAATACTTGCATAAACTTTCACACTCTGTGAGTTGCAGATTTAATTCCTTCCTGGCTACACTGCACTCTTATGCTAACTGTCATACATTTATACATCTTTACAGTTACTAGTTGTGGATTACTGACCTGTCTGGTGGCGCAACCGCACCAGCCTATCAGCATAGGCTCTGCGGTTCACAGAACGGACACCTGCAGCTGTAATATAAATGAAGTAATATTGGAATACACATCTCCATGATTTCAGGTAGTTTAACTTTCTACAAACATAATTAATTTATACTTACTCAGTGGTGGGGCGTTGGGTGATTGCCGGGCCTCCTGGATCCAACGGTTCAGTTGGTCCTGCTTACGTCTCTTCAGGTCCGCATGGTGGTGACGGACCTGCTCACCTGTCCTAGGAATTCCTGTGGCACTGGTGAGTTCATGAGCCAACTGGTCCCACGCCTCAGCCTTGTACGCTCCCCAAAGGACCTGGCCCTGCATGAGTTGGGCCTCATGGTTATGGACTAGGAGCCAGGCCATGTACCTGGACTCCTCAACACCCCACCTCTGCGCTCGAAGCGACTACCCTCACCTACCCCTGACAGTCTAACTGCAGGTCTGTTCTTCAATCGTTTATGCTGTGTATTCCGCCTATGGGGCTTATATAGTCCGTTTTTCCGCACATATCTGTGATTGGCCAGTTTGGAATTGTATCAACTTCAGTAAACCTGCATTGTCATGCTGTGGTTTGTATTCATTCCTATATATGAGCTGATATTGCATTTCTATGAACTGCTGTCATGGCTTAGTGGTTCTGTACCTTGACTATGGTGTATAGTATCCTGGGTTCGAACCTGGCCACTGCTTTTTATTTTTCAGGACTGTCTAGACATGTTGAGGGGTGTGTCTGTGTAAAGGCATTTTGGATACGGCTTGCTCACCGTTGCCCGTCGGTTAGCTCGTTTGCGCTTTGCGCAGCTCCGCTAAACGGGTACCGGTTTAACACTGATTTGGCTGTTGGCACGCATGTGCCGCTTAGCGCAATTAGGGGCACATATATTTAGCGTGGTAAACCACTGCTCGGCTACAGGCACTCATTTTGCACCAGTTAAACCTATGCTTATCTACGGGCACATAATCTCACTCTGTTGAACTGTAGCTCAGCTATGGGCATATAAGGCAGTTTATATTCATTTCTTGGCTCACATTTATTCAATATAAATAGGCTATTACATTGCATTTTACATATATTCTGGTTTTATGTGTACATATATGTGTCAGAGACTTGTTTCATGCTTATTTTGAGAAAAAAAAAAATGTGTTGTGGGGGCTCAAACCATGGATGCCTACTCTGCAGCCGGCATCTCTACCGCTTCGCTATAGCTTTTTGGCTTATTTTGCATATGTAGTTCTTATCTGCTTTCACTGACTGCTAACTGTAGCTGCGCTTACGGCACGCCTAACACAGCGCACTCACAGTTAAACATTTTTACGATTTGAAAAAATATTAAATGTACATTGATATTTCTTTTATGTTTAATAGTCTGTAGGGGCATGTGTTGTGTTGTGTTTATTCACATTTCCGTGGACTCTGTTGTGGGTGTGTACTTTGGACACTTTTAGACTTCTGGGGGCGTGTCCGCTTGCAGGGCTCAGCCTACGGACACGCCCCCTACTGTCTTACACGGCCGTGTTCGACTTGGGTGTGATTCAGCATGCTCTCATGAATATGCAGAGCATGCTGACATCACTCAGTTTAACTGCAGCCTCCGTGTAAGAGTTATAACTCTTACACGGAGGCTTCGTGAATCCTGGGGTCTGTCTTTCACTATGTACAATATGTACATTGATGTCACCTTAATGTTCATCTTATATGTGTTTGCCATGACGTGTACACTGTTATTGTCGGTATTTCTATAATAATTGCCTTTAGTTTCCCTTAATTATGTAAAGTAATACTGATGGTGAAGTCCCTTGGTCATAAATCAATTTTGTCCTAGGATTTCTAAAAGCGTTTTCCAATGTTTCTGATAGTAAGATTTTTTTGGCTTCTTGTAATTAATTTGCTTATAAGTATTTTATAGCCATTCCTTTAAATTTTTCCCATGTGATTTTACTTCTATCTAACCAGTTTTGGTTTATATATGATTTGATCATTGCACACAATGTGACTATGATGTGTTTATTTTCGTATGAGAAATTATTAGGGAATATATATAAAATGGCCATTTCCCATGACAGGGTAGATTTGGTGTATCCCTTTTTTTTCTAACTTGGTTCTTAGCGAACACCACATCTTGTAAACATTTTTACAGCCCCAAAAAATATGAAGGGTGTCAGCAACACTGTTTTGGCATATGGTACAATAAGGGGAGTGGGAGGGATTAATTTTGCTAAGAAAAAGTGGTGTGTGATACGCATTGTTATTGATCATAATTTGGGTATAAATTAGTTTTTTAAGGGGAGTTAATTTCAAAGTAAGTTCAATAGCATCAGATTTTTGTTCATCAGTTATCTTATTATTTTTCTCTTCCCAAAATTTGGAATATAGAATTTTTTTTTTTTTTTTTTTTTTATTTTAACATTTGTTGACCGGGAAAGTCCGACTAGGTTCCACAGAGCCTGTTTTCAGCAGAGGCCCAGAGAGAAATGCTCCAATTGCATCTTGATATCTAATTTTTGTTATTAATTTATATGTATTTGATAACATTTTAGATCTCGACAGTAGCAGGTTAATAATTTGTTGATATACCTGCATGTCTTGATTGTCTATTTTGACATTCAAAGTAATTGTGTTGATCAGGTATATTAATTGGTTCATTATGGTATTATAGCTTTTATTTACTTCAAGTTTTTGTCTAATATTGTCAACTGAGGAACGTTTGATCTGGTATAGGTCCCATACAGTGATATTTTTAATTTTTGGATACTGATTCAGGTTTAATGTAGTATTGTTTAATTTAATATTAGGATTAAGGTGTACAGCTGTCCCAATACCAAAGTATCTTTAAGATTTAGGGAGGCTACCAGCTTTTGAAATATTACTGTGTTTCTTATTATTATGGGATGAACCTTAAAATGCTTTAAAGTCTTAGAATTTAGAAAGGGTACTGCTCTAGGGTTTAAATTGCATGAGATTAGATGATTGTAATATATTTTAATCCATAGTGGATACCATGCTTTGTTGGATGGTTCAACATTTGCTATTTGTATAATTCGACTAGCGTTTAGTATGTTGTAGTATGTTTGGAATTCAGGTAGGCCTAGGCCCCCTTTTTGTTTGGGTAATGTTAATTTAGTGTATTTTATTCTTGTACTTTTTGGATGTCAAATAAACTTTCCTAATAGTGTTTCAAGTTTGGAGAAGAAGTTTTTTGGTATATTTTGGTTAATAGCAGTAAAATGAAACAATAGTCTTGGAAGAATATTCATTTTAACTATGGCCGCCTTAGCTAGTGGAGCTAGATTGAGGTTTAATCATCTCTTAGTGTCTTCAGTGATGTTAAACCAGGTTTTAAACAAGTTGTTTTTAGTCATGTCAGATTGGGGTGAGTGAACATAATACCCAGATATTTGAGATTATAACTGACTTTAATTTCAGTTTCCAGGAAATAGAATTCCTTATGTCCTAGAGTATTCATAGGGAATATGATGGATTTATTAGGGTTAATCGCATAATTAGATATTTTTGAGAATTTTTCAATGGAGTTTAGTATCTTATTCAAATCAGTATTAGGAAATTCAAAATAAATGTTAAGATCGTCAGCAAAAGCTGTATACTTTATTGGGACTTTGGAAATATTCATAATATGGTGGTAAGTTCTTTGTGATATTTTAAGCAGCAGAAGTTCTGTGTATATATTGTACAGGTAAGGTGATAGTGGGCATCCTTGCCTTGTACCGTTCAGTATTTGAATAGGCTTTGATTGCTTCTTATGTATAGATAGTGTTGTTGTGGCATTTTTGTATAAAGCCCTAACCATGTGTATATAGCCCTCAGGAATACTAAATTTCTTGAGTATATTTAATAAAAAATCTAAACTTACTCTATCAAAAGCTTTGGTTGCATCTACTGACAGTGCATAGCTAGGGCATTTATCATTTGCTTTTAAACTAATGATTGAATCAATAGTAAGTGTGTTGTCATATATTTATTTGTCTGTTGTTCATAAAGCCTAGTTGCTCAGAAGATATAATGTGAGGTAGAATTTGTTTTATTCTGCTAGCTGGTATTGTAGAAAAAATTTTAATATCAATATTTATGAGTGCTATCGGCCTGTAGTTATTTGGGTTTGAAGCATCAGATTTGGGTTTTGGTATAAATATAGTTTTTGAGTTATTGATATGCAGGTCTTTGGTACTATACTTTATTATGTATCTGTATACTTTCAGTAGTATAGGAGCTAACTGTTTCTTGAAAGTCTTGTAAAATTTCACCACGTAACCATCAGGCCATGGTGATTTACCTGGTTTCAACTTATTTACAGCAGCAATGATTTCTTCTACACTTAAGGAAGCTTTAAGATTATTTATTTGTGTCTCATTCAGTACTGGAAATTGTAACTCTTCGGTAAATTGATGAAATAATGACTCATTAAACTGGTCTTGGGGGCCATATAGTTTTTGGTATATCTCTTCAAAAGCTGCAATGATCTCTCCATCTGTCTCTAAAGTTTTGTTATTATAATTTAGTTGCTTTTTTTTCGTAGGAGGATTCTTAATGTTTATGATTCTTGCCAGTGCTTTTGAGGGCGATTGAGCCCATTCAGCATATTTGTGGAGGAGTTTAATTTCATTGATTGAGTACTGTTGTGTTTGAATTTCACGTAGTTGTCCTTGTAGTGTAACCATTTGACTTTCAAGTACCAGTGAATAATTTATTTGCAGTTCTGACTCTATATTTTTTAATTTTGATTCTATTAATATGACTTTTTCTCCATTTAATTTTTTATAGAAAGCAGCTTTTTGAATTAATATACCCCGAATAGTGGCTTTTGTAGCTTGCCATTGAATGTCGTATGGTATATCTACTACTTCTAGGTTGTTCTAAGTTTGGGTAAGAATGTCTATGATATTTTGTGAAACATCTTTAAGCTTTAGTAAGTTAGTATTTAACGTCCAGTTCATAACTGTTTGGGATCCTTGCACTGAGCTCCCCAACTTTAGTGTAATATTTATCTTTGCATGATCCGATATTGTCCTAGGTTCACTATTGTATGTGACTGTATTATTTAATAAGATTTCAGAGATCAAAAATACATCTATCCTAGACCAAGACTTGTGATATGGTGAATAATAAGTGAATTTACTAGTAGTTATACTATTTCTATAGTTTTCAAATGGGTCAGCTAACTTAAAATCTTCCATTATTTCAGCTTTTAGTGTAGTAAGCTGAACCGATTGCTTGTTATTCTTATTTTTCCTATCAAGTTTTGGATTAATTAACGTATTCCAGTCACCTCCTATGATATAGAAGTAATTAGGATAGTTCTCTAAAATTCTGTATATTGCGTATAGATAAGTTATTTGATGCAAACATGGGGCATAAACATTCAGGACTAAGAAAGGTTTTTTAAACGGTGGCAGTTCGCAAGTAAAATAACACCATCTACCATTTGGGTCACAGCTACATTTCCATATATTACCATCAAAAGATTTTTTAACTACTATGGCAACTCCCCTAGAAGCCATACTGTCACCAGCAGCAACAATATATTTCACCCATTTTTTTTTGTATCCTTCTCCCATTGCTCTTTCAAAATATGCGTTTCTTGTATGAAAGTTATCTCTGCCTTAGATTTAAAAATTAAGTGCATTAATAGATTTTTTCTTATCTTGTAAGCCCTTTACATTCCATGAATCCACAGAGATCATCTAAAGGGTATACTACACAGATTGCTGGCTTTCAGAATAAGTGGAAATATATAGGGACAAAATAACATTTCAAAATTATTAGAATTTTTTGTACATATCAATGGTGTGGATATAAGTGTGACATCACTCCCTTTCAGAACCCACCCCCCCGTGCATACCCACACTAGCCTACTACCTGAAAGAGAGGTAAAAGGAATATTAACAACTATAATACAAAATGTTTCTGTCATTCTAAGTCCCAGCAATAAAACATCACACATTAACAGCATGCCCACACAAATCATGTATAAAAGATATGCATTCTAACCCTTTGTTCATTTGAAAATAATTAAGCTGAGCATATTTTAACTGAAATTTATATATCTAGCTTAATAGGCAAATAGCAATCTAATCAAAATATAGTACAAAGCAAACTATCGTGTTTTAATTGTGTTCACACATAGAAGAGTAACAACATACACAACTGATTTTACCTTAATATAGCTTTGTCAAACAGTGTTTGCATGTTCCTTGTTATGCTGGTCATATGTACATTCCTTTTATATATATATCAGTTATTTTACTTGTTGGGTCTGCGTTTACTGCTACAGTTATATCCCTGGGTGTCCATTTATCATGTAAAAATCGAGCATATATAAAAAAAAACAAAAAAAAAAAACAGCATTGTGATCATAAAAAGAAAGAAAATATGAGACAGAAAAACAAAGAATCCCTATATATTCTCTGCTGTACAAGATTGGTATGCTTACAGTTGATGCATATGTATTTTAAAGCTTAAGAAAACATATTTTAACACTATGTAAAACAACACAAACCTAACTACAATGGTTTGCTTTTCCTAGTATGGGCTGGGTATTTATTGCAGCTGCAACAGCTGCTACAGTTTCTAACCCAGAAGATGTTATTAGTCCAGCTTGTATATATTTAGGAAGGAACAAGAAAAAAAAAGCAGCACTTATATATTACCATTTGTATATAATCAATTAACTTGTGGTACTATTTCTAGGCTAGATTTACTTTCCATACACCATTTACATGAGATTCTTCACTTTTTTTGTAAGGAAAAAGTAAATCCACAGGTATTCTGTTATGTGAGAGCCTTACTTTCATTTTAATTTGCAAACGCTGGTTTTCTGAGATGCTTTCGGATTGAATGGATACCACAGTTTTTCCTTCGACCTCAGCTGCGCTTAATTTTCCTGATTCATGGTTGCAAATGATTCTGGGTAATGTAGTTCATTCGCAACAGTGTGGAGATACTCCCTAAGCTGTAGTTGGAGTGCCCAAATGAAAATCAAGGAATCCAATCAGAAAACAGGTATTTTTGTTATTTTACCTTGTCATTGAGAGAATTAGTAAGCTAAAAATAGAAGCATACAGTCTTTGTATTAGGAGCCTGTTTGTGCAAAAAAAAAAAATACTTCATGGCAGTTCTTTAAAGGCTTTGAGAAAAGCTGTTTTTGCATCTTCTTTATTTTTAACTGCATAATTTAAGCCATTGTATTGAAATTGCAGAGTTGCTGGGTATTTCATTTGGAATCTAATGTTTTTGCTTGCAAGTGCAGTATGGTGAAAGAGCTTGTCTTAACTGTTTTATCTGTAGATGTAGATCCTGAGCAAAGGTTATCTTGCAGCCATTCCATAGAATATGTTTCCTTTTTTTTGCAACTTGAATTATTTCTTGAGCAAGTGCAGCATTTAGAATTCTTATATATATTTGCCTGGGGGCATCCAGGGTCTGAGATTTTTTCACAGCATGGTGTATTCTTTCAATAACATTTTTTGGGATAGTTCTTTGTTTTCAAGGAGACTGAAGATTTCCTTTGCTACATTAGCTAGCTGTGGCTGTTCATATTTTTCTGGGATGCCTGTGATCAATACATTACTTCTCCTTCCTCTAGCTTCCAGATCAATCAGTTTTTGTTGTATTTCTTTGACTGAATTTTCAGTGATGGAAGAAGCTTTCTGTATTTCTTCTATCTTTGTCTCATTACTCAGTATTCTAGCCTCATTTTTGTCCAGTCTGGTTATTTTTTGATCCAAGTTAGTGCCAAACTCTGTAAGTTTTGAAGAGAAAGATTATATTTCTGTTTGCAGAGGCATTAAAGCTGCTTTTAGACACTTCAGCTTGAGATATGGTAGTTTTCTGCCTCTTAGTAATAACTTCCTTGTCTGGAGAAGCAATTTGAGATAGTCTTGTTATAGATGTGTGTGTTTCCATTTGGTCCATTTTTCTTTGTTGTGTGAAACCTTGCTTCTTTTCTTATTTTTTGTAGCTGCTACTTACTGCTTTTTAGGCCTAGGCACATGTACAGAAGTCACTGCTTAGTCATCACCCAAATCCAAGGTATGCATTTCTTATTTTTACACTCGGAAGATAAAAATAAGCTTCACTCAGGTAGCAACTTAGGTTTAATTACGCAGGAGTTGCTTTTTTGTAGATTTACACTGTAGCAGTAGCCTTAGATGAGGTTAGATTTGAATTTAGTAGCTGGAGCAAGCTGAAGTGTGTGCAGTCTAGCTGGGTGAGGCTACATTGCAACTGCATGATGTACTAAGACAACAGTCACCTTCAAACATCAGACACTGCACATGCATGGAATCTAAACACACATCAATACATGTACACATATGCAGTCTCCATCAGTAAGTGGACAAGCAGGTCAAGAGGATACATTCCACACCTTCCCTACACCATGTGTGAAACCTAGCTGAGCATTACACCATAATGGATGTTGTATTCGTGTATTGGTAGGACACACAACCACCTTCACCGAGTAGTTAAGTGTACATTTATGCCAACAGCACATATCAGCAAGACACACACACATCAATATTCTATGTCATGATCCCACAAACTGTTAGTTGACAGTTCCACTGAAGCCAGGGCACTGTAATGGTGAGCACATCATATTTGCCACACACACATCGTATTTGCAACACACACCTCATGATTACTAGAAGAGTGCCAGCAATGTGCTCTGTTTGAGGTAGGCATTAGACTTATTCAAGCATGTACAAGGTCTGTGGCTTATAAACATCTCACCCCAGCATGTTCTGGCTATTGTGGTAATAAGGTTAATGTCCAGACAGCACACAGCATGCATGACATGCAATTGTTGACATGGGGTATATATAGGAGCTGTGGGTCACACATGGCTGTACATGTCATGGACATATCACCTGTAACTACTCAGAAACATACAGAGCATAGCTGTATTTCCCTGAGTCTGTCAATGCAGGCCATGTGTGCAGGTCCTATGATCCTGTTATTTGGTTATGTTTGTAGGCATTCTATTTGGTGGACATGTCTAATGACATACATGCCACATGGATTGTTGTATGATATGATAGGTGTCATGGGTGACCAGTAGAGAGGGAATATTACCTCTGTCAACATAAATATCAAACCTTATGTACTGTTAGCATTCAGCAGCCATGGACCTATCTTCCATGTGCATGTGTGTAATGAATGTAGCCACATGTATGTACAAAGGACAACAACAGCTATGGTATTTTCATTTATGTTGTATGAGTGTGGGATGTACATATCCAGAGCAGGTATATCTAGGTCATATCCAACCATGAGGGTGTTGTTTACTGGTGTACAGCAACAGTCAACTGTGTTAATGCAGACAATATCCGAGGGACCCTGGTATGTGTACAACTGACCTGGTTACAAACAGTGGTATTATTGCATTGCATAACACATTATGCAACTGTGTCGCTACATGTGTACTTTGCACAGTTAATATAGGGCTATGTATAGTCCACCAGTCGAAGGTTATTTGGTGTTGCACCATAATATTTCATACCACATGTATGGATGTGTGTTGGTAGTCTGAGGACATAGTGGTGGATGTATATGAGGATACAACCTAGAATGCAGCTTTTGCCACTGTCACCTGTACCTGATTTATCTGTGATGAATTATGTTGGACTAGTGGTCTTTACTTGTGAGTAGCCTTTATGAATATGTTGACACCAGCACCTGGAGTGGTCCATACCAATGCTATGCCCCACATGTCTGGATCTGAGTTATATGGTGGTAGTGCTATTGTACACTACAGAACCTTCAGCCAGGTGCTCCTCACTGCACAGATGTCAGTATTCCCTATTGTAGGCTCTACATTGAGCAAATGGATTACGAAAGCCACATATCTAGCAATGGTTAGCATAAGCATCCAATACAATTGTCTTGTAGGTGTCAGGGTGTTACTTCTGTGTTTAGGACATTTACCTTGAAATGGCACTATATGGGTAAATGCGACCTAGGTATTATCCACACTACCTTGAATCATGGATGCATGTGATCTGTGACAAAGGCTTGTCTTCATTCAGTCATGTCATCCCAGAATGACAGACACTGGACAACCTCATAATTACAGCAGGACATTGGCTCATTGTTTTGGTCAAGCAGTTGCCACTTCTACCATGACATCACTGCGAGTGGCAGTATTGAGCTTGGTATCAAATGCTACATCTAAGGTGATAGACAGTAGCAGACGTTGTGTAGATGACCAATGTCAGATATACTTAGTGGAGCAGTCCTGCTAATAATGACAACTACTAACACAGCCGGGAAAGGTCATCTTGACATCTGAACCTCAGTACCATTAGACAATGGGGCTCACATACTATGCTTGCACATGCCACTGTTCCAAGCATAATGCCACTGTCCACAACCTGATATCAATGTATGCCTTTCAGGGCAGCAATGTGTGTGACACATGCTGTACTTTGCATCCACCTGTGTGTCCCAGTTAACCAATTGTCTGTCACTTCCACACATGCATGATTGTGTATACTTCACATATATATGGCAGTACTTCATGTACATGTATGCCTGTGTATCACACAGCACAGATGCAGATCTATCATTTACTGGCCACATACAGGTATCTGGTAGTAAACCTGTATGATGTGCATATATACTGACATTTAAGATGTACATAGCTGTAAACCTGTGTGTTTACAATAGGAGTTCATTACAACGTGTTCTGTACATGTAAGTGTATGAGCATGCACACTGTGGCCTTCTGTGGTTAGAATCAGAGTGCATCCCAAATAGCCCTGTGCTACTAAGTGTATGAGCATACCCACTGCCACCTTGTATAATTTGAGTCAGTGCATCCAAACAAGCCCTTTGTTTCTAAGTGTATGAGCATGCCCAGTATAACCTTGTGCAGTTGGAGTCAGATTGCATCCCAAATGGCCTTGTGCTACTAAGTGTATGAGCATGCCCACAAGTCCTGTGATTCATGTGTATGAGCATGGCCACTGTAACCCTGTATAGTGATAGTAGTTGTCCATTCCACAGATGGGCATACTCCAGTTCAGGCCTTGTTGTGCTACAACTATACCTCTCAGGCCTATCTATGTCTTACCTGCAGATGAAGTGTCTTGTTTGTGCATACAGGTTGTAATGGACTCCTACTTTAAACACACAGGTTTACAGCTATGTACATCTTAACTATCAGTATCCCTATTGATGTCCTCAATCTTAGAAGGGCATTCTGACTGCCTTGAAATGTGTAATCTCTGTGGCGCATCTCGTAACTGCATAGTACTGTAATAGTGATCTATAGGTAGGCAGGACTTGTGATCTCACCACTGGCAACTGTGTGTGTGTGTGTGTGTGTGTGTGTGTGTGTGTGTGTGTGTGTGTGTGTGTGTGTGTGTGTGTGTGTGTGCCAACAAATACCTGAGTGTGTGTATTTGTGTCTGCATCCTGTCATGACAGTGGGTTTTACTACTTTCCAAAGAGAAACCACCTTTTGCACTAATCTTTATCCTTGTCATCTGCTAAACCACCATTTTCCCCCACCCCACTGCAAGTAATCAGTCTTGTGATGTCACCCAACTCAGATGCAGAATCAGATTAAGTGTAATTGTATGGGTTCTGTGGCAAATACCCCTACTGCATACCACTTTACTAGTTACCTTTACATAGGCAAGACTTGCAAGCACAATATTGGCAAGTGCGTGTGACTACCCTGTAGCCAGGCATACACATGGGTTATGTCTTTTAACATGCTGCACACCATGGTAGTCATCTGTGGAGAGTGGAGTCTACAAATTATTACATAGTTAGGAATAGAAAAGTATAGACAGCCAAGAATGAATACTGTTGGGTATGTTATTTTCCTGTGCCACTGTCGAGCAGTGACACAGAAGTGGTCCCCTGGGTGTATTTCCATACCCATCATTCCCCCACCCAAACACCACAATCCCCAGGGTATATTTACTTAGCCATCATTCCCCACCCCAAACTCCACATACACAACAACCATCCTTTCTCTGATGAACTGATTAAGATTTAAATGTTATAATACAAGAGTTGCCTCTGTTTTGTGTACACATCAATTCCTTTAGAGCCCTTCTGTGTCACAAAGGGTGTTCAAACATTTTTATATATACGGCTATAGCTGTGTCTGTGTATATGCATATATATATATATATATATATATATATATATATATATATATATATATATATATGTGTGTGTGTGTGTGTGTGTGTGTGTGTGTGTGTGTACACATCCGTAAGTGCATATATGTATTTAGAATTTATTTATAACAGTTGTACATATGTAGACTTGTCTATGATGTTTCACAGAGTACAGCACATTCAAGGGTACTGTACATATGTACACAAAGTGGCTGTCCCATTTGTTTTCAGTACTGTGGAATACCTGTAGTAAAATGTGTATTATAAAAACCATGGAACATGTATACAACCCAGATGGCTTAGTGGTAAGTCCAGTGACCATGGTGTGCATGGTCCAGGGTTCAAGACCTGCAAGGGTTGTTGATAATGTAATTTAGGACTGAATAAAGTAGTTGAAAGCGGGTGTAAATGTATTTTAGTGACAGTAAGCAGTGGGAACACACAGTTAAAAGACATGTACAACTCGCAGTACACTTGAAATGCCCTTCTCTGGTAATCCTGCTGATGTCATTCATTGTGACATACCTTTGGGGAAGAAGTACTTCAGTAATGTCTGTGGTGTGTATTGCTGTAGTGTAGGAAACTAGTTAGGTAGGGGTTCAAATACCAGATATGACAGGTGTGAGTGTGACTTGTATCCTCTGTGGTGGTGGTTGTAAGTGTGGGCAATGTGGAGTGGGGTTTGCATATATTTTATGTTGGCCGTACTCCATATCACATGTCAACCATACAGGGATAACAGATGTACATTAGCTGTAAGGCTGGGGTTCAAAGCCATACCCATACATGTGACATCAAGGCCAGCCAATGACAGTTAGCAACCCCACTATTACCCAGAGCACACACTCACCCATGTGTCATACGCACACACATGCTTAGGCAATAGTCAGTATGTGGGTAGTACACTGCATATTGGCCACTGATAGTAACTATGCAGTTATAGCAATGGGCTACAGAGGGCATGTCACCCTGGCCATCTGTCCAATATGCACGTACATGCACACAGTGCACCTCCACCATGTTCCCCAATAGACACCTGCACCACCTATGGTGCCTTCACATGTGACTCACAACAGACATGCCATGCCTGACAACATGCTTACAACCGCTTTACAGTGCTTTAATCACTCTGTATCCATCGGCCCTTGTTCTGTCTAGCAACAAAATAAACAATCTCTGCTAGGCTTGAACCCAGGACCATGCACACCATAGCCAAAGTGGTTTACCGCTAAGCCACCTCTGATATGCATAACCCTGCTGTATTCACAAACATATCATCCGGCCCAGTCATTCAACAGTACAGAGTATGTATTCAAACATGCACATGTATGTGTGTGTGAAAATATATTAATGTCTACACAGATACAAATGTATGTATGTATGTATGTATGTGTGTATATATATATCTGTTACCTTTTCTAGCCAGAGTCCCTTACTGTTGGCCTGTACTACAGAGATGTAGAATTCAAACAACAGTGGTCCCAGGACTGAACCCTGAGGTACTCCACGTGTCACTTGTCTGGGGATGGATTTGGAGACAGTTACACATACAGTTTGGGTTCTGTCAGTAAGCCATGTGGCAAACCATCGAATGGCATAGGGATGTATGGCTGGATTAGTGTGTTAATCTATGTTCCCAGACTGGTGTATGGTATTGAAGGGCTTGGTGAGGTCCACATAGGCGTTGTGGACTGCCTTACCCTCTTCAACAGCTACGCAGACTGAGTCAAAGCAGACACTCTGTTTCAAGAGGTATGACTGGCCCTCCATGAGCCCAATCTGTGTGGGGTCCACTGTTTGAGGGTTGCCAATATCTGTGTTCCAAACTTCACTGATAATGCATTCCATGGCCATGCAGATCAGGCTCATCACACCGATGTGACAGTAGTTCCAGGGATCCAAAGTGGATCTCCCCTTGTGGAGTGGGATAACTGCAGCTGTGCACCACTAAGTGGGCATCAGGCCTGATGTGAGGTTATGATTAGACATAACAGTCTGATCTCATGGATTATGTATTCTTAGCTGTGGATAGTATGGTTGCTGCCTGTGTGGCCATGGTTACTGGCCAATGGAACTCTGTTTTTATTGCTGTTGGCCCTTTTGGGGGTGAGAGGGGGTGACTGTGGCACTAAACCAATCCATGAGGATATTGGCACAATCTATGGGAGCAATCTATGTAATATCATACTGTCATAGCTCAGAGCACACCTCAGCATTGCCTGTTAGATTCAGGACATAACTATAGAATGGTGTGTGGTTGTCTGTGGAATCTGTGGTGATTTTAGTTACATAACCAGCTTTGGAGGAATCCACGGGGGATCTCAACATCTTACTGTGGCTGGTAAGTAAGGGAGTTGTTTGAACCCTTGGAGTATCCTTTTTGCTTCAACAGTGTCTACCTTCTGTTGTATACTCTGTTAATGGCAGGAGACCACCAGAGTGGCTTGCTTATTTGGGAGGTGAGCATTGTGGTTCCATGTGGGATGTCAGGAACCATGCACAAGTGGATTTTCTCATACAGTACCTTAGTACAGGATTCATCTGTAGAACTGTCAGCTCCTGTCGCCATGGGTGTCACAAACATTGTCACTTCTGCCTTGTGTAGCATGAAGCTGGCTTTGGGGAGGTATTTTATGGACAACTGCATATACATTTATTTCACATGTTCACTTTGATTAGCCTGTACTGGGATTACTGTGGTGAAACCTCAGTCTCATGTACTGTTGTGATGGCTTAGTGGTTAGTTACTATGACTATAATGTACAGAGTCCAGGTTGGGTATTGTTGTCCCACCAGGACAGCGATTAATGCATACAGACTAATTGTGGAAATTAGGTTGGTCACACTTAATACGATTCAAATGCCCTACATTGGCAATCCTGCTGATGTCAATCACTGGGGAGTACACCTTTGGGGAAGAGAGTACTCCAGCAATCTCTGTGGTGCATGCTATCACAGTGTAATGCAGTAGTGTGATATAGAACTCTGGCATGGGTTCTAGTCTCACACATGGGAGTTGTGGATTCTTTGGTGTCTGTTCCTATGCCTGTGTAGAGCGTGCTGCATGTTTGGCTAGTCACACTCACTACGATTCATTGGCCCTACTTTGGCAATCCTACTGATGTCACCCACCTAGAAATACACCTCTGGGACTGCTGTAACCCAGTAATCTCTGTAGCGCATCATGTGACTGTGTAATCTGTAGTGTGATAAACTAGTTTGGTAGGTGTTCTAATCCCAGACTTTCCAACTGTGTGTGTGTCTGTCTGCCTGAGAAGGGGACAATGCTTTTTAGAGTACTCACACTCCTTACAATTCATATACTCAACTTTGGTAAGGCTGCTGATGTCACCCACCTGCTGAGTGCTGTAGCCCAGTAATCTCTGTAGGGTATCCTGTAACTGAGTAATGGTGTAGTGTGATAAACTAGTTTGGTAGGTGTTCTAATCCCAGTCTTGCCAACTGTGTGTGTGTGTGTGTGTCTGTCTGCCTGAGAAGGGAACAATGCTTTTTAGAGTACTCACACTCCTTACAATTCATATACTCAACTTTGGCAAGGCTGCTGATGTCACCCACCTAGAAATACACCTCTGGGAGTGCTGTAACCCAGTAATCTCAGTAGCACGCTGGGTAACTGCGTATTGCTGGAGTGTAATTTAAAACTGTGGTAGGGTTCCATCCACAACCATGGCAGTTATGTATGTTTTGTGTGTGTTTCAATGTCTGTGTAGGGAGCAATGCATTATAGACTACTCACTGGCAGGACATTTACAATGCCCTACTTTGATACACCTGCTGATGTCATTCCTTGTCAAATGCACCTCTGGGGAACAACTTCCCTAGTAATCCTTGTACTATAATCCTATAACTTCTCCATGCAGTAGTGGGATATAGATCTTGGTCATGGATTCTATACCCACACATGTCAGTTGTGTATGTTTTGTGTGTGTCTCACTGTCTGTTTTGTGAGCAATGCATTTTGGGCTACTCAATTGCAGGAAATTTGAAATGCCCTACTTTGGTAAACCTGCTGATGTCATTCCATGTGATTCCATGTGAAATACACCTTTGGGCATAAGGTAGCCCAATAATCTCTGTAGCGCATGCTATAACTGCATAATGCTGTAGTATGATAAACTAGTTAGGTATGAGTTCTGTTCCCAGACATGGCAAGTGTGTGTGTGTGTGTGTGTGTGTGTGTGTGTGTGTGTGTGTGTGTGTGTCAGTCATATCCCGTGTGGAAGTGGCTGTGAGTGTCTAACTACTGGACATGTTGAGGAGTGGGTTTTGTAGTTTTCCTTTATGGTGGCCATATTATATGTCACAACGTCCACCTCACGCGGATTACAGATTTCAATTAGCCAAGAGACTGGGTTGGCAAGCCATACCCCTACATCTGGCAAATGGCCTGGTGAGCAAAGTAAGCAACCCTACTATTACCCAGAATACGGTCTGAACCCATGTGTCATACACAAACACACTTGCCTAGAAAAATCCTGCTATGTTGCTTGTACCCTGCATATTTTGACAGATAGTAGGCATGGTGTGATTGCACTGGGATGCAGAGGGCATGGCACCCTGTCCACCAGTACAATAGGCACATAATTGCGAATAATGCCCCTTCACAATGTTCCCTACTGGACGCCTGCAACATATGTGGTGCCATCAAATGTGATCCACAAAGGACATACAATGCCTTACACACATGCCCTGTATGGAAAGATGCCACTGACACCAGGGAATACCTGTATCATGCTATCAATACAGGTGCAGGGTCAACCTGCTGTCCATTAGCAGGTCCTGCCACACCAGGCCAGGATTGGCACATCTGATGGTAACAGTCTGCGTGCATAACATGTGCCAGGCAAACCAGGTACACTTAAACGCGTGCATAACATGTGCCAGGCAAACCAGGTACACTTAAACATGTCACTGTACATTAATGTGGGACGTGCACATCCCAGGCAATGTCAAAGACTATCAAGCACAGACATGGCATGCATTGTAAAGCAATGGCTACACACAATAGTCACCAGGATGACAGGATGGTTAATACCATACCCATCTGTGTGGGACATTGCAGACACTACACCCCTGAACCACACTGCAGACCATTGTCAGGTGGCCTGATGCAAAGGATTACCCCTCACCCAGCCTTGTACAGCCATCTTGCACAGCCAACCACTACACACCCATGAAGCAATGCACACATGGATGTCAGTACTGGCACCTTATGTCTGCGTGTGGGGTATGATGTTCTCAGCCCCAGTCACACCCAGTATAACTCCCATTGGCATACAGACTGATGTTAGACATGTTCACATGCCCTAGCCCATAGAACCTCAGGATAACCCCTGTGGTGCATGTAATACCTGTGCATTACTGTAGCGTGGCAAACTAAGTAGTTAGGAAGTGTATATGTGAGCCTGCCAAAGTGTGCCAGTGTGTCTGAGTACCTTAGAGAGTGTGGCTGTGTTGACAATGACATATGTTCATGTGGACAGTCATGTGTGCTACACCTAATGTATGTCTACTATATCTCTGTTGCAGATGTCGCTCACCAGCACACATATATTTTCTTATAGCACACCAACATGTCCGCTATGTGGCACATGGAGTAACTGCATGCACTTGTAATAGTGATGGCTAGTCAGTCAAGAGTTTGAACCTCTGTACTGGTAGGTGTGTGACAGAAGATGCTTAAGTTTTATTCTCCCAGCCCTTCTCTGATGTACTTTGCCTCCGTCTGTCCCTCCCACACACTCTCTGGTGGATGTGGAGATGTACACCTGCTCAGCAGCAGCTTGTATTTTGTAAGTGATGGTCATGATTAGGTGATGGCCTCTGCACCTATTGCAGTCCTCCTCTAGCTGATTGCATGTGGAACAACTGTGGTGACATTCTCATAGCCAATTGCATGGAAACACAGTAAAATATCTAGGAACATCATGTTGGTGTTTGCCCATAACAGTCACTGTGAGTGGAACCTGGATCTGGTGTTTGGTAAACAGCATCGCAGATGAAATCTGGATATTCCTCAAAAAATATACACAGTGGAAAATAGCCTAAAGACAGGAGGGTGATGTGCCAGACATGACTACAGCATGTAAGTGTAGCTATGCTTCATTCAGACTACTGCCAATTTAACAGGTTGTGTGTGGTAATGGCTAGTCTGCATGTTTTAATAACTGACAAAAACAGTGCTCTGTTTGTGAGGAAACCCCCATCTGTAGGGCCATCTGTGGACTGGTCCGTGTGTAGAACCATGTGTTTCTTGTGTTACTCATAGAACACACATCTGTGAACAGCAGAAGCATAGTGTGAGGATTGCAGTCATTACAAGGTGACAGTGATGAGAGTTACTGCCAATGCATCCCTGATTGGACATACGTCACATGAAACAGTTGTATGACAGTCACTGTCTGAGGTTATCACAGTGACATGCCAATAATGGGCCACTGTTCATAGCTGCAGTAACAAGTCATCTACGTTTTAGACAGATGCCATGCAGTATATATGCATGTGTTGTGCTCCCTCTGCAAATGTATGACATCTGTTGTCTTGGGTTGATGGTAATATCTATGCATGCTTTTATAAGTAATCTTGAATGCTGTTGACTATTACTAAGCAATATCTGTGTTAAAACTGCAACACAATAGGCTGTATGGGATTGGAGGTCACAGTGGAACCACCTGTCCCACTTCAGCTGGCCATGGCAATGAGCACCAGCACGTCTGGGGCCCAGCCTTGGACCTCCACCTCTGTTGGCTCTGCACCACCTTTGGGTGGAACCACCACTGAAGATGTGGCTTGCCCCCCCCTGGGAGCAGGTCCAGACAGGAACTTGTCAGCTATTGTACTGTCCAGGCTGTGATGTATAAGGAGCTCAATAAGGGGTTTTGAGGCCAGCTATGCCAGCTCGAGGGCAGAGTGGCACATTTAGAGGGTGAGCCTGTCCCTCCTAGACAGCCCCCAGCACAGCCACCTTTGAGGCTGTGAAGGTGCAGTGGTGGCTGCCCATGGGTGGGGACCTCCATCCCACTGTTTCCATTTGGAGGCTCATGGGCTTGTAGCTGCCAAACACCCCTCCCCTTCCAAGGTGTCCCCCCCACATGTGTCATATACCACCTTTGCATGCTGTCTTGTCTGTCTTTTCTGTCATCCTACCCAACCTATCCTTCACGAGCATACCTACCTCTCCTTCCCCAACATCCCACTCTCACCTTACAAAAACGGAAACATAAGGCCAATCTGTTCCCAGAACAACTTTTGCCCCATACATAGCTGTCCATTTCACACACATGTCCACTGGACACATGTAACCTTTTTAATTTGCATCACAACATACTATTGTTGTCCTCACCCCTCTCTCAGGCACACGATCCTGGTATGCACATGACTCCTAAAGGTTCCAGGTACACGTGATGCAGATGACCCCAGTGTACACACAACACTACCGGTCCCTCTATGGTTACCCCATTTAACCTTTTAATGATGGTGATGTTGCACACAGCACCTTGCAAAAGTACTGTTCTCACATAATGATTGGACAGGAGCTGTTTAGTTAATGTAAATAAAATTCTCAAAGTAATGTATTTGGGCAATGTACAAATGTATGTGTGTATTAATGACACATGTCTGTCTGAGGGAGTCTTGATATTACATAGGACAACACCACTACATAATACAGGTGTTGCTGGTGTTTTCCTTTTCATTCTTTTGTAATGCTTTGTTGTCACATGGTATGTTCTTGATATATCTATATATATATATATATATATATATATATATATATATATATATATATCTATATCTATGTATGTATGTATATATATCTGGACATAAACACACACACATACAGCTACATAATGAAATACATTTCCTATACTGTTGAATGACTGTGCTGGATGATATGTTTGTGATAACATCTGATGTCTGTATATCTGCCATGGCTTAGTGGTAAATCACATTTAGGTTCATAGGTTCATAGATAAGTACTAGACTATCTGCCCGAGGGCATTTATAAGCCTAGCCAGAGTGTGTTGGCTTTCACCACCCCCTTAGATTAGTTCCCTGTGCTTCTGACCAGCAGAGTCATTAGTTCCCTGCACCTCTGTCCAGCAGAGCCACTGCAGTGATCCCCGGGGTAAATTTTCCCCATTCACCCGTCAAGGTTTCTCTTGAAGAGTGCTAGAGGGGCTCTGACTGATGTATATTGGAATCTTGTTCCAAAGCATGGGGAGTCTCTGGGTCAGGAATCTATCCCTCCAGCATGTCTTATTTATCATTGTGGTAAGATTTATATCCCTAGATCATGTGGCTCTCAGGGATTTGTTTTTTTTTTAGGTGAAGCATATCAATCAATTCTGGGTTGGACATGGCCTTGTATGTCAAGCAGAGATCACCTCTGAGTAAGCAGTATGCAACTGAGTTTGCTGTGGTGTGCAGGGTCCTGGTTTCGAGCCTTGCAGAGGCCATTTATTTTGTTGCTGGGCAGAACAAGGGCTGTTGGATACAGAGTGATTGAGGCACTTTTAAGCAGTTGTGAGCGGGTGTGCGTGGGTTTGTGCGACTGTAAGCAGTGGTTACTTTTGGTTACAGTTATTTACACTCGGTCACCTTCTTGATTGCTTAACCTGTGTAGGCAGTGCTCACCCCCACGCAAACAGGCTGAAACCCACTCACTGCTGCATAAAAGTGCTTACTCCAGTTTACCCATGTGCAAATTTCTTTAAAAGAAAAGAAAAAAGGGGTGATAGGAAAGTGGTGAAAAAGGGGCACAAAGAGGGAAAGACAGTAGGCAAGGTAGCTATGGATGTGCAGGAAGGGTGTAGGGAAGGTCCATAGCTGTCCATTTCTTCTGCAGCAATGGCTGTGCATATGCAATACATTTGGTGGTACATTTGGACACACAACCCTGAGAGAGGGGTGAGAACAACACTAGTATGTTGTGATGCCAATTAGAAATGTTTACATGTGTCCAGTGGACATTTATGAAAAATGGATAGCGATGTATGGGGCGTGCTTTTTTTGCGGGAACAGATTGCCCTTGTTTTCTTTTATGTTTAGGTGAGAGTGGGATGTTGGGGAAGGAGAGTAGGTATGATCAGGGAGGATAGGTTGGGTAGGATGACAGACAAGACAAACAAGATGCGTACAGGGGCGGTATATGACACATGTGGGGGGAACACCTTGGATGGGGAGGGGTGTTTTGAAGTCACAAGCTCATGAGCCCACAGATGGATACAGTGGGACTGAGGTCCCCACCCCTGGGCAGTCACGACTGCACCTTCACAGCCCAGAAGGTGGCTGTGCTGGGGGCTGTGTAGGAGGGGCAGGCTCACCCTCTAGTTGTGCCACTCGGCCCTCAAGCTGGCATAGGCAGTCTCAAATCTCCCTGCCGAGCTCCCTACCCACCATGGTCCAGACTGTACTACAGGAGACAGGTTCCTGTCCGCTCCCACTCCCGGGGGGCTGAGCCCCAACCCCTGCAGCAGCTCCACCCAAAGGTGATGCAGGGCCAATGGATGAGGAGGTCCCAGGCTGGGCCCTAGATGTGCTGGTGCCCAGTGCCATGGCCAGCTGAGGTGGGACAGGTTGGTTCGCTGGGACCAGCCTTCCGATACGAGCTATGTTGTAGTATGTTTAAGGCAGATTTGGGTTAGTAATAGTCAACAGCATTCATGATTAGTTATAACAACATGCATAGGTATTGCCATTACCCAGGACACCAGATATAAAATAGTTGCAGAGCAGGCAGAACACATGCATATATGGGTAAACAATGGCCATTACAACAACATGCAGGTTTCATTGATGGCAACAGGCCACCAATATGGGAGTATTTTAACATGGCACATGCATATAAACAGATGTGAATATTTATAAACCAATAGGACATATGTCCCAACAAAGGTTAGGAGTGTAGGCATACCAAATGAGTTGTGTAAATAATTTATTTTTGCACATATGGTAGGGGTGAGAGAGAGTGTTCAATTAACAACTAATAAATCCTTGTAGTTTCCACAATATTCATAGTCACTGCAGTGGTCTGTCCCTTACATGTATTATTACACTACCCAATGGCATTATATTGTACAATGGTATGTTTGTGGATTAGTATGTACAGGACCTGTGTTTTACATACAGGCTTGACAAGATGCAGGTGTTAATGCAACATGTTTTGAGACTGCTGTCATACACTGGGTGAGATGCTGGGATGACAGGTATATTTGCATGTACATTCTCTGACTATGTACAAGCCTGACTATCAGTTATATGTCATTAACAGCTGCCTACATTTCTTGGATCATCACACTAATTTGGCAGGGGAACAGGGCAAAAAACAAGTGATGTGGGCCATTTATCAGGACATACTAGGCAGATTGGAGCAGTCGAGGGGAATGAATATGCATACTGCTTTCTATTTGAGCATTCTAGCAAAATCTGTACAGTTGTTAAGTGTATACATGCATACAGCTTTCTCTCTGAACATTCTAACAAACTGTGTGCAGTTGTGTGGAATGATTATGCATACAACTTACTAGCGCTCCTGGGATCCAAAGCCCTGCTGTGTGTGACAAAAGGATTGCAGTTAAGATCACTGTACACTATGCTATCAGGAAATTGTTGTGAGGCTTTGCAATGTATTTTGTCTAATATGACTGACCTGTTTGCACTTCCAACATTGTTATACAGCACTTCATACACATATCTGCATACCACAGTGTGGGTAACACTGCTTACTACAACAGTACTGTTTAATAATTGCAACAGTACAACAACATATGACTGCAGAGTAAACTGAAGCAATGCAGGGGTTACACCTTTATTTGCAGGATATTACACAATTCTATATACTGGTACAACACTTTCTTACATTTATTTGTTATGACAGTACATGCAGGCTATTTACTAACCTGCCATACAACACATCCTTTGCAGCCTAGTATCATAGGCTTGCTGGTTTGCAGCATGCTCGTCTGCAGCTGTCAGAGAAGTACAGTGATATTTAGCCATACCTATCCATAGTATACACAAGCTAGGCAATTATTAACTACTTAGTGGAAGGAGTACTTACTCAGTTCTGGGGCATTCTGCATCTGCCTTGCTTCCTGGATCCACTGTTCCAGGACATCCCCCCTCTGCCGCTTCAGGTCTGCATGGTGGTGCCTGAACTGCTCACCAGTCCAAGAGATACCTGTGGCACTAGTGAGGTCACAGGCGAGACTGTCTCAGGCTTCCGCTTTTTATCTGCGAGCTCTGGTACTGACCCTGCAGTAGTCTCCTGTCATGGTGCTTTACCAGGAGCCATACCATGAATTTGGACTCCTGGATGCCCCAGCACTGCAGTCTAAAGCGAGTGCCTTCTCCCACTCCAGCCATTCTGCCTGCAGGGTGATGCTACAACTAGTTATGAGCTGTATTCCCGCCTCTTTGGTTTAAGTAGGGCTGGATTCCCGCACTTTTCCGTAATTGGCCAGTTTCGAGAAGGCTAAGCTATGGGCACACCTGCTTACTTCCGGTTAGCACTGCTTAAAGAGGTGTACCTGTGCGCATATTGTATTGGCTTCCCTACACATTGCTTACAATTACTTAGTTTGGCTGTGCTGCGGATAGCATTGCTTATTGGTTATCTAGCATTATATTTCCCTTTTGTCAACAATGTCTTATTCATTACAGGTTATATATGTGTCTGGTATCCGTGATTCATGTGTACATACACTGTATGGGGTTCTGGGGACTTCAAAACTTTATTACAGTGACACCTCAACTCTATGTTTACTGCAGTACTCCAATTCATATATTTATGGTCTGTGGCGGGTTATCGAACATTACACTGTACATAGATTCAGTTCACATGTTTGATTTGATTTCCCTGTGGTGAGGATTAGTTTGCTAATACCAACTTTATATGTATCACTGTCATGGCATAGTGGTTAACTACTCTAACCCTGATGTACAGGGTCCTGGTTTCTAGCCTTGCAGAGGCTGTTTATTTTGTTGCTGGCCAGAACATGAGCCTTTGGGTACAGAGTGATTAAAGCACTGTAAAGCAGTTGTGAGCAGGTGTGCATGGGTTTGCGCCGAGCTAAGCAATGCTAACCTCCGGTTACAGTTTCTTACACTCAGTTAGTTTCTACTTTGCTTAACCTATGTAGGCAATGCATACCCCCGCGCAAATGCACTTAAACACGCTTACTGGTGCTTATATATGTTTACTACTGCTTATTTATGCTTAAACCTGCTTACTGGTGCCTTATTCATTATGAGACTGATGCTTCACTCCATTTCACTTTTAATTGTTATTATGCAGGTTATACAGCAGACAGATGTCAAAATATGTTCATATACAGATTACCAATGGAAAATGGTATGTGCTGCAATGGGATTTGAAACAGGCATGCCTGTTCGTTAGGCGGATGCTCTAACCACTACACTATTGCTATGCTGCTTCATTTGCATATATACCCATATACACATGGATCCTAGTTCCCCAAACACCCACCCCAACACTTCACTGACACAGCAGTCATCCATTAACCATTTGGGAACATGGTGTATCCACACCACTACACACTGGCCACTCCCTACTCCTCTGGACCCATCCCATGGGTTGACTCATTCCACATATCCCCAGACATTCCAACCTTTTAGTCCACAAACATTGGTGAAATAAGTGACCAATAGGACACTATTCACAATTGTTGGGTTGTACTACCTGGGACACAGATGATTTTATTTCAAGATTAGATTCTATACTTCATTACATCATTACTCCCATTAACAAGACACTAAATTAAATTTATAACTAAGACTATATGATAACGCACACGTTACACATGTAAACCAATTATGTATGAGTTTGGCAACATTATATTACAAATAGGACCGGTTTAGCGATTGGCATTGACGTAGCCGGCAAATTACAGGAATGATTCAAATATTTCATAATGGGAATGTTCTCACATTTCATTCTTTTGAGAACAGCACTAACTTCGAAACTAAATACAGAACTCTGAATTATTGCAGATTTGTCCCTTCCCTCTATCTTCTCATAACTCTAATACTATAGTACTGCAGTATACAACGGAAACAACACAACAGCTTATTTTGCCTTGGAAGTTTATATCCCAGCAGAATTCTGGAAATGTTGCAAAGGCATACATAGATATATATATATATCTATATATATATATCTATGACAACATTCTAAGTAAGGCCTGCACTGTTACAAAGGCCATACATTTGGCATGAAATTGAGTTGGGATATATAAGCCACATTGCAGAAAAGGGTTCATCATCTTTTCTGTACTGGACTATGAATACATGTTTATTTAACATCTGTTAACCGAGTATGTAGACTGTTCCAATGAGTCAGGACTTCATTCAGTCATGACTTGAGTCTTAGAGGCCAAACAACACAACTAAACATACACGAGAATCATACCTCTCAACCTCTTAATGTAAGAAGTCTAGCCAAAGCCAAATATAATTGGGGGTGGGGGGGGTCAAAGATTGGGACATACTGGGATCAGTTCCATAGCTCTGCTTGACAGAGGCCCAGTAAATTGATCAATAGGGCAGCGTGAGCTGACATACCTTACCTAGGCTTATAAATGCCCTTCGGCAGATAGCCTAGTACCTACCTATGAACCTATTACATTTATGGTTATGCACAACCTATTATTCTATCAGCTTTCTAAGGTTGTAAGTGGAATATGTGCTTTTTGTCCTTATTTGTCCCCCCAACAGTTTATGTTCTGTCCAGTGGTTTTGCTCTTAGGGGTTGAGAGGTATGGGCATAAGCTCTGCCCATTTCGCAATATTACTTACATCCCCGGGGCGGTCCTAATACAACTTCACCAGCCAACACCTGCACGCCTAGGCCCATAATTGCATACCCATAGCTCCCCCAACTGCCCCTCCTCTACAGCACTCATCCTTACTGTGGGTGCAGGTGGGATCTAACCACACCACTACACACTGTCCACTCTCCACGTGTCAGGACCCATATCGTACGTTGTGTCGACCCATGGGTCATCAGGCTTGCACAACCTACTGGTCCGTGTATGTATACAGCCTGGTTGGGTGAATCATTACAGGGACTGACTCCGATGATCATTAATTTTTGGGTTGTCCCACATAGGACATTGATGTCTTTGTTTCAAGATTAGACTTGGCAGGTCTCTCCCACTGGTAGTATCCTGCCTGTGGTCTGGGAAGCAGTGGTGTGTTTACTTGTATCATGTGTTTGTATGTTTCACCTGCCTAGGTGGGGGTGGTTGATGCTACATGTTGCACGTTTGTTGATTGGACCCCTCACCCCCATTTGCACGGCCTGCGAATGTATGTAATTCGTAACTGCTGTATCATATCCTAGCTATTTACATGTGTATATTTACACACACACACGCACACACACACACACACACACACATATATATATATATATATATATATATATATATATATATATATATATATATACATTACTATATACAGATATGTCTGTATATGTATGCATACATGTATATATTTATATATTGCTGTCTATGTATATCTAACAACATATCGGTGTATGGGTGTCTGCACATGTATATATCTATATGTGGGTATGTATATGTATTCTGTCTCTGTATGTATACATTTGTACTATGGAGAGGGAGAGGTATATCTCCATGCAGCTATGGGTAGATATACACACACATTCCTCTACATATATACATCTACATCTAGTTATTCTGTTCTTTGCCATGTAGAATAGACTTTGCTGCAGTGGGACTTGTAGTGGGTGTGGCTGGTCGTTGGGCAATGCCTCTGCCCAATGAACACTTTTGCTCACATCCCTGGGGCTGTCCGTACAGACATACATCAGCCAACACCTGCACACCTAGACCCATAACTAGCTACCCATAGTTCCCCCACCTGCACCTCCTCTACAGCACCCATCCTTACTCTGGGTGCAGGTTGGGTCTGAACACACTACTACATGCTGCCCACTCTCCAATTCAGGGGACCCATGTCATACGTTGTCTTGACCCATGGGTCATCAGGCTTTCCCACCCTTGTATTCCGGGTATGTACACACCCAAGCCAGAATGGTCATCGTATTGCCTTCCTTTGGTTATATGTCAATTTTTGGGGTATTTGACGCTCCTGTCTGTGTTCCAAGATTAGATTTCATGGGTGCACTCTGTACTCCCCCCAGTTGTATCCTGCCTATGGTCTGGGGAGCAGTGGACTATTTACATTATTTGTAGGTTTGTGTGTATGTTTCCTCTGTATGGCTGGGGGGGGGGGTCATGCTACGTGTTACGTTTCTTGCTTGGGCCCCTCACTTCCATTGGCATAGCCTAAGAACATATGTCATTCTTGTGTGCTGTTTCCTATCATAGCTGTATATCTGTGTATATCTACACACACACACACACACACACACACACACACACACACACACACACACACACACACACACACACACACACACACACACACACACACACACACACACACACACACATGTCTGCAACCATATATATATATATATATATATATATATATATATGTGTGTGTGTGTGTGTGTCTGTAACAACCGGTTACAGTTTCTTACACTCAGTTAGCTTCTACATTGCTTAATCTGTGTAGGCAATGCATACCCCCATGCACACACACATAAACACGCTTACTGGTGCTTATATATGCTTACTACTGCTTATTTATGCTTAAACCTGCTTACTAGTGCCTTATTCATTATGACACTACCACTTTGATTGAATGACATTAGTTAAACATTTCATGCAGTACTCCAGTTCACATTTACATGTTATTATGTCGGTTATACAGCAACAAGATGTATAAATATGTTCATATACACATTCCACATGGAAAATGATATGTGCTAAAGTGGGACTCAAACCGTGAATGCCTGTTCGTTAGGCAGATGCTCTAACTACTACACTATTAATGTTAACGTTGATTCCGCATGTTTTTTTCTATTTGGATGATTTTGATGTGTAAGCTATGCTAAACAGAGGTCAGTGATGCGCAAACACACTGCGCTTTGCTTACACTTTCAATAACGAAGCAATACAAATGTAAAATAGGGACATGGGGAATCTAATTGTGATAGTTCTATGGACAGGGCTCAACATTCCACTACGTGCTTGTGTGTTTACTGCTTTAATTTTATTTCAGTGTTCCTGGACACTCTTGTATGCTTAGCATACATTTCAGTATCCACGGACACTGAATTAATTGCTTACTATTAGAGGCGGGCTCTAATAGTAAGCATTGTAGGTTGTGCAACTGTGGGGGCATGTTTAAGCCTCCATAGAGCACTTAAACACACCCCCTGCACTCACACACATTTCCTGTGCACATTGAGGGTGCGGCAGTGCGCCCTCATAAATTTTCATATGTTGCTGCTGCACCATCTGTAAGGAGGACGCTCGGCACAAAGCTAAAACCGTCCTTGCGCTGAGCTTCATGAATCCCGGGGAATGTTTTTGGACAATGTTTTGCATACTAAGGTTTCCTTTGTGAAAGGCAATTGTAATACCAACAAACTAATGTACCTAGCTAAATGTGACAGTTGTTCAGGATACTATGTTGAAAAGACAGAGAGAGCTTTGAAATCAAGAATTCATGAGGACCTTTATGAGATCAGGAAGAAAAAGGAAGTTAATGCATTGTACAGGCACTCTGTTGTGTGTAGTAATTTTGTTAAGGTTTAGCTTTGGTATACTGGAAAAAGTGCAGATTCATTCCAGGGGTGGTGATTGGCAAAGACATTTGTTAAAAAGAGAACTTGTGTGGCAGTTGCAACTAAATGCATCACCCCCCCCCCCCAAGGTCTGAATGACCAAGTATCTCTCAAACCCATACTGATTAAAACAGCAGATGTGTTAACATAAATTTTAAAGGAATTTAACATGATTTTTATGTATTTTTATTTATGTTTCATAGTTTATTCTATTTTGAAAAATGTTTTTGCAAGTACTTGTGATTGGAATAGGTGCTTTGTACACCTTTAACACAGGGAATTTTTTTTAAATACTAGCATTTCATGATTGGTTGATGAACTTCAGCGAGTTTATAAATAAGATGATGAATGTAAGTGCACTTTATCTGAAGAAGTGTCCATGAGAGATGAAAGCACTCATGTGATGTGTTTTAACTAATAAAAATAATAGTATTTTATTCATGTTGAAGTCCGGTTAATTTCTACATTTTTTACTGTCCTAGGTCCTTACAATGATGGGTTCTAGGAGGACAGCTAGTGGCAAATTTAGCTATCTTATTATAGCAGGCATCTAGTATGCTTAGGTCTGATTTGGAGAGGTTGGTAAGGATGGGTGAGGCGTATAGTAAAGTTGACAGAAGATGAGTTCTGGCTGTGATCATTCTGGAGTTTGTGGTTAGTTAGTTTTTGCATCTGTATAAGGTACCTATTTTCTTGTGTACTTTTTTTACAGTGTGGGCAATGTGTAAGTCGAACTTCATATTTTGATCAATAACAACACCGAGAAGTTGGGTGGATGGTACTGGTTCAATCAAAGTCTTATTGCTGGATGTGATGTTGAAGTAAGTGGATTGGGTTTTGAATTTAGTGGAGTGGAAGAGCATGAGTTTAGTTTTATTTGGGTTCAAGATTATTTGGGCATCTGCCAACCATGATTCAATAGCATTGAAGGATGTTTGGGTTAAGTTCTGTAGGTCAGGTAGAGTTGGGGCAGAACATATGACAGTGGAGTCGCCTGCATACTGTATGAGGGTGGCTAGAGTTGTAGCATTATGCAGATTATTTGCAAACAGGTTAAAAATGAGGGGGCCGAGAATAGACCCTTGAGGCATGCCCATAGTCACTGGAAGTGAGTGAGAAAGAGCTTTGTTCCACCGTACCACTTGTTGCCGATCTATGAAGTTTCACAAAAAAAAAAAAAAAAAAAAACAACAAAATAAAACAATACTTAGACTGAAAGCTAAAATTGTTTTGAAAGCAGGCAACTATGTATGGAATGGATTCTTATTTCAAAAATGGTGTTACTATCTAACAGAATAGTCATCCCAGATTTGTATCCAACCATTAAACAGCAGATAATTTTTAAGCTGCTGCTTTAGTAAAATAATTATTAGTCTTACCTCCCACATCCCTGTGCACTGGGTGGTTCCAAGAAATCAACTTCAGGAGGATCATTTTTGAAGAGAACTGGAAAAATTGCTCCTATGATAATATCGCCAGCTCTTTGGTATCCCACCATATTAAGATTAATTGCTTTGCAATGTTGCTGGGTATCCACAATAAAAGCAGTGAGGGAAAACACAATAATGCGTACCCAGAAGATCAGAAACATGGCAAATAATCTGTTCTGTGATAGGGCAAAAAGAAATCAAAAATATTGTGAAAATAAATAGTAATAATTTTGAAAAAGTTGCAGTTAAGATAAACTATGTTTCACTGGTACAATCCTTATTAAAACAAAAACATAAAACACAATGGGCATAAATAGCTTTGCATAACAACAGCAAACAAAATTAAATTTAACAGTAAGAGGACATATATTTAATTATTTAGCTTGCCTCTTAGTTTTGAGATTACCAATAAAAGTAAAACTGGGCTTTTCAACATGCATGGAAAGAAGGCACCATTTCTGCTGATCATGTAAATTATCTCCATGACTTTACATATAGGATGCAAGAAAATAAGTGCTATGGTTCATAGTGACAGATTATGCTATCATTTAGATGAAGGTAGCAACAATGAGAATGTTAATATAAGGGTATAAGGTTAATATATGACTGAGTCAGAAATGAAGCTAAAGAGGTGTAGGATGGTATTTGTAATTTCAGAAGTCTGGAGAGAACACTGCATGAGATGGAGTATTCTAAAAATAGGCACATGAGTAATTCAGACAGGGACAAGTGAGTAGAAAGTTTAGACTAAGATGACATTGTACTGCACTGCTCAGGAATTGTACAATGGAGAGGTCAGAGGGGGTGGCAGTTATGTGAAAAAGGCAAAAAGTCTGAGTTAAAAGCAAAATGTATATTGATGATATGAGGATGCAGAGAACATGAAGATGAGCAGATTATTAATAACAGTATAAGTGAACAGCTGGATCAACTGGCAGGTAAAAATTTATTTCTGACAAATATAATGATCTGATGGTGATACTTTTTGAACAAAGGAAGGATAAGGAGATGGGGAAAAACCAGAATCGTGGATTTAGCGAGGAAAGTAAATCTTTTAGATGTTGACAGGGCCACTCCAGTATAAAGAAGCAGAAGATAAATGAGTTACTAAAAGCACTATATAAAACAGGCAATGAATAGCCCCTGTCCATCACATACATAATTTTTTTACTGTTCTGCATAATGATTTATTTGGACCATAGTTATGATCCCGATGCTGCCACTGGATACTGCACACACCACTATCTGGCATAGTCTTAACCTGCAGCAATTTCCTCCACAGTCTCCTCATCAGTCACCTTTTCTACTGCTGACCCATGTAGTTGTTAAACGTGTTCTGCTGTCTTGCTCTGTTTGATGATGCCCTGACACATACATTAAGGTAGTTGCTGTCTGTGCAATGTTACACAGGTATGTGATAGAACATTGTTGTAGCTATTCTCTGCCAAGGTTTGGGGATTTCTGCTATGTGTCATTAATCATGGCTCCAGGGTATATCCAGCATCACCAATAGGATGCCAATAGGTAAAATGACCCTGCACAAGCCGTTGATAGTAAGTTGCATGTATGCCATTTATGGAAGTCATGGGAAGTACCTGAGAGGCCTACAAACACATTGGATATTATACCATGTGCATTATAAACCACTTGGCAGCTGATAGAATGAAAGCCTTATGACCAATATACCTTCTTCCCTGCTCCCCGAGTGGGGTTTTTATTGCAATGCAGATGTAGTGTAATTCCCCTAGTATATCAGGGAAATGGGCTACAGCATAAAAAAAGCATATATGATGTCCAGGTAGCACTAGGCAACCTAGGCAGTTGCCTAGGGCCTGCTGGCTTGGGGAGGGGCTGGCCAGGGGGCTTCTACAATATTTAATTTAAACAGTTATAAAAATGTTTCTTCTTTAAAGACATGTGTGAGCATCTCTTTAGGACACACACACCACAGCACAGATTTCACTTTCCTGCATGGGAGAATTGCTGTGAGACAGACAAGTGAGCTGTTCCATGTGTGTGTGTGTGTGTGTGTGTGTGTGTGTGTGTGTGTGTGTGTGTGTGTGTGTGTGTGTGTGTGTGTGTGTGTGTAAGATGCCCTATTTAAGGATGGAAGGTCGGTTAATTAACTTACTCAAGGTAGATGGCAGGTTAGTTAATTAACTTGCTCTGGCTCAAACTCTGTACCTTGATTACGGGAGGTAAGAGCTTGAATCTTCTGCAACAACTACCAAACTGTCATCAGGGTGCATTTTCAAGGAATTATGAGTTTCAATGTATTTTCAAAGAATTCTAAATTTCAAGGGAAGATCAGATTACTGTCATTCAAGGTAAGTCTGTTTTCAATGAGCAACTGTTTTGTTTAGCAAATTGCCATCATCAGTGTTTGTGCTACATACTTTGAAAGCAATGTTAGTAATATAGGAGGTAGCATGCTTGCCTTTGGTGGAGAAGGTTGTGAGTTCTGCTCCCACACCATGTAGATAGATTGCTGGTGTTGTGGTGCACTTAAAAGGGGGCTTGAGGTACAGTCATCCAAGTGTGTCCTCTGTTGGATAGAATACCTAGTAGCTATGACCCTGTTGTCAGTGTCCACTAATATTATCAGCTTACTTATTTTCTTAATATGGCCAATTTATTCTTCAAGGGCAGCAGGCACTGAATTTGTAGATGAAATACTGAAACGTAAACTTATTTTCCAGCAGCATCCTCTTCATTAGTTATAGCTCTCTTTAATGTGGAATTATTCAAATGACTAGCTTCTGCAGAGATTGTGCATATTGGCTGATACTGGTGGATTGTACTGACAGACGTTTCAGTGGCCTTTTATGGTTGAAATGTTCTGAAATGGGTAGTTTTGTCATTATTAGTTTATACATTTTGTTTCATTGCTTATGGAAAAATGTTCAAAATGACAAATTCAATACACACTCTAACAAGTGTGTATTATACAAGGAATATAATTTAATACACTTAGGAAGGTGAATCAAAGAACACATGCATACATACATGGTCCTAAAAATGTGTGCAAGGGGCCTATGGTTTGAAAACAGTCCAAAGGCAAATTTAATCCTCCACTGGCCAGATGCATTTCCTTAGAATGTAGATTTCAATACCATCTAAATGAATGTGAGTTTCAAGGGCAACAACATTTAATCTTCATGCTAAGTCTATTTTCATTGTGAGACTTTATTGTTTTGTTTAGCAAATGACTATCAGTGTTTGTGCGCTATAACATTTGAAAAAAAAAAACAGTTTTAAATTAAATCCAAATAGCTCTAATCATTATAGAAGTAAAGAAGAAAACTGTATGCACACTGACAGGTATGAACATTGTTTGTGATAACTGGGAAGAAATAGCCAAGTAACGGGAAGTGGAATGCTTGCGGGCAGGCTGGTGTGGAGGGGGGGGTCCTGATCTTTTGCCCTACCTAGGGTCCCATTTGACCATGATCCAATGCTCAAGGTGTTATCTGTCTCTGAGGTATATGGAAAGCATGTATGCTTCCTCATATGCTGTAGCATGGCATCCATGGAACTGGTGTAGTAGTTGATGCCTGAGATGCAACTACTATGTCACTTGCAATTCCCTGTAACTAGTATTCTCACAACCATGCATTCCTTGGTGTGCTTAAGTGTGGGTATTCTCTGCATCCTACAGCTCTGGATGGCAGGATGATATATCCCAATCAGCTCCAACATAGTGCTTCTGTCCATATGGTAGTGGAAGATGATTTCAGAGTCATGTCCAGCGTAATATACTAGGTGCAGATGGATGACACTGTATTGCCAAGTCCTGACTACCTGACTACCTACAACTGACTACCATCAATGAGTACCACTTTTTGTATTAACAGATTTACTTGTGCAGTGGCTGCCCCATGCAAGTTTTTATGATATGTCTTCTATAATTTTACATTTTAGCTGTGGTCAACAACTCTGGAATTAGTATCTCTTAGCATGAAATATATACACTTCTGAATTGTTATGCCATATTATTTACCATCATTTGCATTCACAGTTGCCATCATTTAAATAATGTTGTTAACTAGCATATCATTATACTGCCACTTGCATATTATGCATACTGTGGAAATTCTTGGTTTCCACACTTGTACCCATTGTTTCTCATAATCACCCTCACCATTCAGGTGGAGGCTCATCATGTAAAATCACCTACCATTATGCAGAAACAACTTCTGAATCTCAGCCAAGATACATTACGTGCCATGGTACCTGAGGCAGTAACTTTAATTTCACTGCACTTTCGTAACAAAGCATTTTACTGAAGCACGTACAGTTTGCTGGATAGCTATACTGAACAGGTTAAACAGAAGGAATTTATCTACCCAGTTTAGAGAAAAAAAAACACTGTGATTCATCAGATATAGATGTCCTTTGCTATGGTAAAGTATTACTTTTTTTTATTTTAACAAGACTTGTTACTATTATTTAATAACAAAATTGAAATGTTATCCTTGCCCAGCAGTTGCCCGCTAGATTTTTTGCTGGAAATGTTCTTCAGTTTCTGATGGATCTTAGAACATATCTATTTGAAACAGAATTGAAAGTTTGCCATCTCATGTAAATGACTTTATATCATGCTGGCATTCTTATAGGTGCTTCATTAAATCCAAAAGAAGATTGTTATTCTATTGTGACTCCAACCATGGTGAACTTGGTCAGCACATTTTCAAATAATTTTTGACATAAATGTGGATAGCAAGAGAATTTGAATCATATTTCATGGTCCTGTTCCAGAAGACATCCACACAGATAAATTCTTATCTTTTTCATACTCTCCCAGGTATTAGTTTTCCACCTTGTTATCATCTCTGGATTCTGGATAATGTACTAATGTTTTCAGTCTTTTACACCCTGATAGTCCTTATAGCCTGTTCAGTTACTCATCACTTCATTTGTTTATAGGTTCATAAGAGATTACTAGCCTAATGGCTCAAGAGGCCTTACATACCTGGCCAGTTTTATCCAGATTTTACTAAATTTTCTCTCCCAAGGAGAAAGATAACAAGAAAGAGCAAGCAGGCTTTGGACAATTTTCACAGTCTGCTGCTTTTCATAAGGGACATAGGTGCACCCCAGGAGCTAATTTGTAATTACCCATCCATCGATCCATATTGTGTTTGAAGATGGTAAGGGAATGGCTCTGCTTCACATGAATAAGAAGCCTGCTCCAGAAGAAGTGCAGTCTCTGGGACACATATCTGTCTCTCCAGTATGATTTATTCATATCAGAAATCAGGTTTACATCTTTGGAGTGAGTAACCCTGGTGCAATTACTTTTGTGAATATGCAACAGTTTCATCAGGGCTGAGTCAGACACTGCCTTGTAGGTCAGGCACAGATCTCTCCTAAGTACTTGGTAGGAAATGAAATACAGTGATAGGGCTTGGTAGGAAATGAAATACAGTGATAGGGCTTTTAATCAGTCTACATATGCCATGTTGGTAATACCCTGTATTTTTATTTTTTTTTTGGTGAGAAACCTCTGAGGATACTCCAGCTGTTGCAGGTGCATGAAAAGATACATGGCAAAGGGTGCACTGTATTCGATTATTGGTCTGATAAGGGCCAAGTACAGCGGTACTATGACATTCTTAGATCTAGATGCCATGTCCTTACTTATGAGATGAGCCATATAGAAATATGTCCTCATCACTGTGGACATATAGTGGTCAAAGTTTAAATTACTATCTGAGTACCCTGATATCTCACCACTGGGTCCACTCTTAGGAATATTGTAATTTGCAGGGGTATTTGATTTCCCAAAGGGTATTATTTAGGACTTCTTCACATTTATTTTATTTTATTGCATTTGTTTACAGGGAAAGTCCACTGGGTCTAAGAGAGCCCATTTTTAGTGGAGGCCCAAGGAGAAAAACTCCAACAAGAACATAGCTACAGAAAAAATATAAACAGTAATTGGTACAGAAGTAGAAACAGTGTTATACATAGTGATTACAGTAACATATACAGAATATATACATAAAAGCAGGAATTGAGTTGGTTTGTTTACAGTAATATATACAGAAAATATACATTAAAGCAGGAATTTAGTTGGTTGTCAGATGAATTCAATCAGAGAGGTATAAACAGAGATATATTAATCAGTATTATTGTACCAGTATCAACAAGTGATAAAAAATAATTACATATGGAGAAAATATCATCAGTCAGCAGTAGCAAAAAGCATGGGAGTTTAGTTATCATATAAGAAGGAAGATGTTAGGTTATAGAGCAGGTACATAGCCAGGAAGAGTTAAGATGATTTTCAGTATTTGTTTGAGGGTGGTGGTGCTGCCTGTGTTCCTCATAGAAGAAGGTGGAAGTGAATTACATAGTTTGGTGATGGTGAAGGAGTAGAGGAGTTGACCAGTAGGTAAGGTGGGCTTTTCTACTTTTACAAGTAGATGATTTTTCAGATCTTAGTTGCCTGCTGGGTTGGTATATGGCAAGTAGAGTTGAGAGAGCAAGACAGTCTGTGGGCCTGTAGATTATTTTGTGCGCTATAGTTAGTTGGGTGAATGAAAGTTGGTGGGGGAGTTCCAGCCACCCTAATTGTTTCAGTGAGTTACACTGGTAAGATGAGAATTGGGCATTGGTGGCACATTTTGCTATTATGTTGTAACACATATCAAGTTTAGATTTTGTAGAATTCTGAATATTAGTGAGGAGAGGAGAACCATAAAGGAGAGAAGGTAATAAAATGGTAGTTGCAAGAGTTTGTCTAGTAGAGAGGCTAAGAAAGTGTTGGTGCCTGTAGAGCATACTGAGCTTTTGGTGTTTTTTTTTTTTTAATATTATTGTTTATGTGTAGGTCAAAGCTAAGGTTTTCATCTATAATAATGCCTAGTAATTTAGTGTGTGCTACAACTTTTATAGTGGTATTGCCTTTACCTTGTATAGTGAAGAGTTTTTTTATCTAAGGAAGTGGCTTTCTTAGGGGTAAAAATTACTAGTTTAATTGTTTTGGGATTTAGGGCAAGATGATTGTTAAGCATCCAAGATTCAGTAGAGGTGAAGGCATTTTTGGGTGATTTGCTGGAGTTCAGAGCTGGAACTTGCAGGGCATATTATCGTAGAGTCATCCACATACTGCATTACTGAGCACTGTGGGAGAGTGGAATGAAAGTTGGTAATAAAGATGCTAAATAAGAGAGGACCAAGTATGGCGCCATTGGGTACCCCTGCGGAAGTACTGAGGAAGGAAGAGTAAGATTGTTGCCGTTTGGTGGATTGCTGCCTATTGTCAAGATAGCTATTGAACCATTGTAGAGTAGGAGGAGAAATGTGGAGGGTGGATAGTTTAGACAGGAGGATAGTGTGGAGATGGTATCAAAAGCTTTGGAGAGGTCGAGGAAAAGTGAAGCGATTATTCTACCAGAATCTCATGACACCAACCATAGGTCTGTGTCAGACCATCTACATTTGCCATGCCATCTGAGAAGTATATGAAAACAGGAGGAGGCCCAGCACTCAGCCCTGTGGCACTCTACTGGTGATTGGCCTTTTACTGGATGTGGATTCCCCAACACTGACAAAATGAGCCCTATCTGTGAGCTGTTTGGCTATCCATCTGGTGACGTGGAGGTTTATTTCCAATTTTGTGAGTTTATCTATGCATGAGTGGGGTACGGTGTTAAATGCCTTAGTCAGGTCAAAGTGGGAGACATGCACTGTCTTATCCTCATCCATTGGTGACCTTTTCAAACAAGTCCACAACACTGAGCAAACAGGACTTGCCCTTGATGAAGCTGAACTGGGTTGGGTCTAGAGTCTGGAGATTTCCTATTTTGTTATTGATCAGGTTGATGATTATCCCTTCGCTTGTGAGGCTGGTCAGACTTATTGGTCAGTAGTTTCCTGCATCAGTTGATGGCCCCCTTTGTGTAGAGGGATGACGGGTGCTGCTTCCACTCTACTGGGAGAAAGTCTGTCTGGAGACTGTGATTAAATAGAAATTTGAGTGGGTCTGCTAGGTCATGTTTCAAGCTGTTTAATAGACACCGTGGTATTCTGTCATGGACCAGTAATGTCATGTTTCTAGCTTTAGAGAGTGCAGTGACAACCTGCTGTTTTGTGATTACAGGCAAATGAATGGTAGGAGGGTTTTCATGAGGCGTGACTTAAGGTGATGAGAAGGTGAAATTTGAACTGAATTTATTGGCCAAGAGGTTTGCTATTTCTTCTGCCTGAGTATAGGTAGTGCCATTTGCAGACAGCTCAGCACATTATTGAGTGCTTCCATTAAGATTTCAGACATAACTGAAAAATGCTTTGTGGTTTTCTTTTGCTTGGGAGGCTCTTTTATTCTCATATTTAGCTTTAGACAATTTGACTAGTTTCCTGAGTTGCCTGTTGAGAAGAATGAGAGATTTCTTTTCTCTGTTGTGCACCATCCCACTTATGTCTAGACAGGAATTTCTTCCTTCTATTGTATAGTCTATTTATGCCAAGGGTCCACCAGGGTGGCTTCTTTTTCTGACTAGACCTGGATTTACTTTGGTCAGGTACTGCAATTTCTCTGCAGTTGCTTAAGTTATTGCACAGGGCATTCATATATACTTCTACAAAGCTCTCTATGTTTTCAGGGTGAGAGGGAGCTTTAAAATTACCTATGCTATCACTTAATATACAGTAATTTGCCTTGGAAAAAAATTATTTAGGGTTCTGTGGTTTGATGGGAGTTCCACTGTTAAATTTATTTCAAAGGAGACTGATTTATGATCAGATTTTATCAATGAGGACATTAGGCTGGGGGGGTGCAATGCTCCCCCATGTTTGTGAGTTCTTTGTCAAGGATATTTGAGCCCATAGTGGGAGTGCAGACCAGCTGTTCCAGAGCATTTGTATTGACAAAAGTCAAGAAGCTCTGAACCTGCATGTTAGTGGTCATGTATGTTTCCCATTTTATGGAGGGGTATGTTAGTGGTCATGTATGTTTCCCATTTTATGGAGGGGTAGTTTAAATCACCCATGAGTAGTGTGTTGTGCTCAATGGTAAGTGATTCTAGCAAGTTCATCTATGTGGAATGATTTTCATAGTTCATGGTTGTGGAACTAGCAAATGATATGGTGGGGGATTTTGCCAACGATCAGCTGGACTTGGAGTAGCTCAAGCCAGTCAGCCTGCTTAATCAATCTAGAGGTGTGATTGTTTTTTTATGTAAATGGAAACACCTCCTCCTTTCATGTTTTTTTTCCATTTCAGAGGGTGGTCTAAATGTGTGATAGACATTGTAGCCTTGCACTGCTCAGGTGCTTTCCTCAGCCTTAAACCACATCTCTGTAACTGCACAGATGGTGTATTCTACAGGGTGAGGAGAGCTTCCAGGGAGTGCATTTTCTTGTTAAGACTCCTAGCATTGAATAGCAGTACCTTCAGTTTGGTATTAGAAGAATTTGTTATGTTGGTTGGTCTGTTGGTTTGGCGCTGCCTAAAAAGATGCTATGGGATTGGCTAATGCCTTGTTCAGTATTTGAAAACCTAGTGGCAACAGGTGCAGACTACCTTTGGCAATGCAGCATGGAATATCAGTCATGTTGTCCCAGGCTGACAAATACTGGATCCCCTTGGAATGACATCAGTAGCCAAACTAATTATGGACAGTAACCATTTTCTGTTTGTATTGTGGCATTATTATTGAGGGTAGAATGCTTCTCAATGTGAGACTAAAACCAGTCTGTGACACATATTCAGAGAGGTCCATCATGTCTCTCTTCATCTAGTCCAGGGAGGTACCTCTCGAGTTATTCACACCCACATGGACTATGACTGAGTCATACTGGTACTTGTGGTTGAGTGACCAGAGTGCCTGTGTGATCTGGCAAATCCTGGCACCTGACAGGAAACTGACTGTAACCCTCTCTTTATCTAACCTGGTGAAAGGGGTATCCATGTGTTTCACTATGGAGTATGCTATGACCAAGATGTTTGAATGTGAAGGTGTTTTGCCTTAGGGGGCTTGCTTGTGGAGACGTTGTGATTTGTATTTTTTGTATGTAGTGGTTGGTGTTGACTTTGTTTTGTTTGCATGTGATTTCTGAGGGCAGCATATGGGAGGCCTCAGAGGTTTTGGTAAAATTACTTGTGTGTACCTTTGCATATGTGGGTTTATCAAGACCTTATTTATTTAGCGACATGATGTGCATGTGCTGACAACCTGTTTGTCATTTGAATTGTCAGTATGTGAGAGTCAGGTCTCAGTTTTCATAGTATAATTACATGTCTTATATACTGTGTTTTTTTGTTGGTTTCAGGATTATGTGGTTGTCAGTATACATGAGACAATTGTTAGATTGCCTCAGGATGCTGATGACCACCACTCTGGCCATAGAGATAGCAAGATAATGCTTATCCATGGTTTCAGTTTTTTTTTTTATTATGGGTTTAACCAGGGAGAAGAGTGGAGAGATTTACCTGGACTGGGATGACAGCACGTAGACAAAGAATGGGTGCTAATACTCTGTGTGAACTGCAGCTATCCAACAAGACAATACTGCTCTGCACACAACTCAGGTGCTCCTAGCTGCAAGGGGACTGGCGAAGGTTGCAGTGATAGTTATTCTAAGACATATTTTAACTTGATAGGATTTGCATCTATACAGGGTACTGCTAACCTCTGCTGCACAGACAGCAGACTAAAGCAAACACTGAGCTTATATGGAATCAGAAAAACAAGTTTTACAATAGCAAGGCTTATGGACCAATCAGGAAACCATGCAATAAACCTTTAGCCAGAAGCCCCCAACTCAGATAGGTTTGCTACAGTGCACTTCTACTACAAGAGTGGAGTCAGAAAACCATCTTAATGTAAAAATTCTGGTTTTAGAGCTCAAGTGCAGGGAAACCACACAATCTAGATACTACTGTCCTGTAAAACTAGCAGACACAATGTAATTAAGTACTACAGCAGCAGCAGTGGAAATAGTTCAGCTTTGAAACTCGACTAAAGTATGAGAAATGTAACAATTAATATAGGAGGCTTAGGAAATACATTAAAATAAATAAGCAGAAGTGCAAAGTGATACTTACTTTCATTCTTTTATCAGTAGATGACAATAGATGCTGCAGATTTTCTGCAACTCTCAGCCGAAGTAGCCAAAGCAGGAGCAGCTCTGGGGAATTTAATTTTTTATAACAATAGACTCAGATAATCCATTTTCAACTTCTATTAAGTTTATAAATGTGGATCTTTCTTCAGTCAACAATTCTGAACAACTAACTCCCTGGGATTCAGGAAGCTGTATTCTCCATACAGGAACAGTGTAAGAGCTCCTGCATGGAAAATGGCTGCCGAGCGATTCAGGATAGTGCCATTTTCACGTGCACAAGCGGCCCTGCACTGTTCTAGCATGGAAAACTGTGTGGCATGCAAATCCCCCCATTTGCTGGTGAAAAACATGCAAAGGAGGTGATTTCATGATTCACCAAGCTGCCAGGTCTCCGTGCTAGAACAGTGTCAGTGCAGAAATGTATTCGGAAAATTTTCTGCAGCTGACAAAACAGACATGACAGCTCATGAAAAAGCATGTATTATGTACATTAGACATGATAATGGCCAAATATAAGGCCATTGGCATTAAAAATTGATTAATTATTATGAAAATTAAACTTTTCTTTTGGCCGATCTCGGCTGTTTAAGCATAGCGCAGCAGCAGCTCGCAAACGGGATTGTGCTGAAAATAAAAAAAAAAATCTGAAAACTCAATTTTAAGTTAATTCTGCATTTTGCCATTATAGTCAAAGGCATACAGAATGTAAACAATACCAGGGAGCACTGGTTATCAAGGTGAAAGGGTCCATTTTAGTGCAGTAACTAATGACTTACACACTGGCGTATGCAAATGAGGGGAGTTATAGATAATCACATATTTCTTCAAAGCGTCAGCTTGTACCTAAGCTTGTAGGTGCAGCAATGCAACAGTGCAAGTCTAAGAGCCAAATAACTTCATAAGGGGGTGTGTCACACTTGCTGTAAGCTCATTGGAGTGCTGTGGCCCATGTTTGCCCTTAGCTAAGGACAGCTAAAAAAGGGGGTGTGTCAGATGTGACTGAGCAGTGTGTACATAGCCTAAATGAGTGTGCACGCCATGCACCTGGTTTTAAACATAAAAAAAAGAGGAAATGGCAGCACTGTTTACATTTCAGCACTGGATATGTGCAGCACACCTTGGGGCTTAAATAGGGAGGAACTGGGAAGGGGACGCAGCAGTTGGAAGGCAATCAAGGAGAACTAGAATAGCTGGCAGGTGGACTGTATCAGAATCAGCCAAATACACATGCAGCAGCCCAGCACACTACTATAAACTATGCAAACACCCTACAGACAGTTTTTTCCCAAAAACTCTACACCACTGTTGTAAACAGATGGGGGATTTTTAACTGGCAAAACTAACTAAAAAGGTTAGAGGCTGCTGCTGCTTTACTCCATCAATATGTGCTAGAGACTGAGGGTGGTGAGGAAGAGAATGCTGACAACTGACCCACAATGAGGAGAAGGAGAAGAGTGTACAGACTGAGGGTTACCTACCAGGGCCTACGTGAGCTGGAGATAGTGGAGCTATAAGATGGACAGGGACATTCTACAGCAAATCATTGAGCTGTGCCGGCCATGCCTCACATATAGAACTAACACAGGGGAACCCATCCCAGTGGATACCAAGGTATGTGTAGGCTTAAGAATACTATCCACAGGTACCTTCCAAAGACCAACTGGGGATATCATGGGGGTCTCACAGACATCAACATCCAGGGTACTCCACCAGTTCCTGGATGCCATGACACCACATGCCAATGAGAACATATATTTCTCCACCACCCATGAGGTGTTGACCAGAAGTATGCGTCTCTTCCACTGCATAGCAGAATACCCTAAGGTAGTTGGTGCTATAGTCTGCACACACATCCACATCAAAGCACCACCCATTGAGTGGGGTACGGTCTACATAAACCACAAGGACTTCCCCTCCATCAACTGTCAGGTCATGTGCGATGCCCAGGGCATTATCATGAACATGTGTGCTGCAGCCCTGAAAGCTATTACGACTCCTACATCTGACATTGCTCACAGCTGTATCAGGGGTTTGCCAGGGGGGGACATTCCATATGGCCATCTAGTGGGGGATGCTGGCTATGCACTGGAGCCATGGCTGATGACACCCATCAGAAATGCTCACATATCCAAACAAGAACACCATAATGAGGCACATGCACAAACCAGGATAATTTTAGAGCACGTGTTTGGGATGCAGAAGTCATGGTTCCGCTTCCTTGACATATTCGGTGGAGCCTTGCAGTACTCTCCAATTACATATACACAAATCTGCATAGTATATACCATGCTACACAATATGATCCTGCGGAAACAGCTGCAGCACCAACAGCATGGGGCAGGGCCACACAGCCCCCACCATTGCCAAGCCATTACAGACACAGAGGGACTCGGAGGAGGAACATCCTGAGCCTGCCCCTGTAGGCAGAAGGAGGCATGCCCATTATGTCCATGCCTTGGCAAAGAGGCAACGCATAGCACACACACTGACACTGTAGGAACCCAGGGACTGATACTTCTCTCACACATACAGTAAAAGGGATGTCAAACATGACACTACCTGTGCTTTACCATGTATAGGGAGTGTACTACGTGCATCTAACATAGTCAGCCCTCCATCACCATCCTAAGTACTGGCCCAGCAACAAGGCAAGTCACCCTTCTTATCAATTACTGAATGGAGTAGTATGTTCTCATAGTTGTATGTATGATATGGATGCAAGCATGCACAGGAATTGTGTGGCTGAATGGAATAGCAGCAGATAGCTGACAGCTATATGGTACAGCAGGGAATCCATAATAAATACTGGTGTCAACATACTAGGCAGTACTACACAAGATGATAACTCCCACTACAGTACATGTGTTGGTCCAAATAACTGTGGGTGTCACACACATGGATGTCAATGAGGGTCACATACCCACCACCAGCCTCACCCAGCAGGACAGGTGTAGATGACCATAAAGAAAGGCCGGGCTAAGACCCCCCCAAATGATGGCAATGGTGAACAGCCCCCCAACCAGACCTACACAGACATACTACAACAGGTCTGGCAGTTGCATTTTAGTTCTGAAGGGTAAGAAGTCTGAAGCATAAATTTATGCCATTAAGATCTAACATGTGTACTCTACTAATATGCCTCCTTTCTGCATGATAGGTCACAATACAATATGAAATGGAAGCCAACAGAGTAACCAAAATACCAGTACAGTTATTGCAAATGTTTAAAGTCTTCAGATGTGCATCCCCCCCCCCCGCAATCCCATGTAGAAATGCAGTAACATGTAAGTTTGAGGATTAATATCCCTGGAGCACAGATTGCCAGAGCTGTCCCAATCTACATTGTTGCATGTGTTCAATATGCAGGGATCTGTGTGGTAAGTTTGTTGTGCGTTAATATTGTCAGGAAGTGGTCAGCATGTGGGCCTGGATGGTTGTGTCTCAGTGGCCTAAGTACAGTACAGTGATTGACAGGGCCATGTTCCAACAACTGCAGTGCCAACCACACTGCTTTTCAGCTACACCCATGTTAACAGTTGTACATACTCACTGTCCAGATGTCAATATCTGTCACCGTTGGAAAGCTGGACACACCATGAATGAGGGCTCATACATAGAAACCGTACACAGGCGGAAGTAACCTACGCAGAGTACATATAAAATAACTGTCAACTGCACACAAGTTTGGAATTATACATACAGGTTAGCATCACATTAGTTGCCCCTCTAGTATGGAATACTGGTAGTCTGGCCAATCATTTGCAGACCACAAAAGGCACAGTTATAAAGTAATGACAGGCTGCCCATGTCCACACATAAGCCAGCATAAGGGGAATGTCCCAGGTATATTTGTGAGTCAGGTGCAAGTAGCTTCCGTATAACACATGCACCCAGCTCACCCCACCATCAGTCACAGGTTTATCACAGGCCATATCCTTGCTGTAGGGAATGAGTACAGCATGAACCCATCTCTGTATGGGAATACATAAATGATGCTGCATGCTGAATAGGTGTCCAATGCAGTTGAGTCCCTAGCTGTAAGCAGCAACCCAACCACATTCTGACTCATGGATCAGTATGAACAGGAAGGATTTACAGGAACACCACAACCACTTACCACTGTCACCCCAGGGTAATCCACTGGCTTGCAGTCTGGGAACATATGACTGACAGAATGCACTAGCCTGCTACAGATGGCCTGCAACACTGTCAAATGGCCTACAATCCTCTGTCAAAGGTGCATACCTCACCCATAGTGCCAATGTATGGAATGTCAGGGGGTCCTAACACAGTAAACAGAAAACAAATGTAAGGCCAAGTTGACAAATGCCAGTAGCATGCCTCCTCATGTCCTACTGCAAGAATTATGGACCAGGCCATAAATACTACTGGGATAAAGGCCCAACTATAGGGATACCTCAGAGATATTGCTTTCATAATGTTAGGAAAAGGAGAGAATAACAAAGGGAGGTGTAAAAGCATGGATGTCATGGAGTGTGTGAAGTCTGAAACTCTGATGTTTGCCATACTACCCCCTGAATACAAACCCATGAATGAATAGCCATAAAAGTGCTTGTAAACCACGGTGTGAAGGTAAACTGACCATATATGTGAGTCCTGCCTCTAGATAACCTGGGTGTATCTGTACAGCTGAGAGGAATGCCCCCAGCAGGATATGGCCATTCCGTTAAGTTGAGAAAAGCACAGGAAGGGGATCCCCAGCCAGCATACTAACAAGGTGCTGGACCATTTACACAGAACCAACAGTCTATTGTCTGTAGCTACCCCTCCACAATGGCAGGAGTGTGCCAGCATGTGTAGTTTATATGCTTCAGAATGTTGGTCTCAGCTTCAATCATCTTGTATTTCCCTGGTAAATAACTGTGAGCAAAGAATTATAACTGTCAGTAGTTGACATGATGAATCACAGTGTAAAACAGTACATATGTGGGAAAATATATGGTACAACCAACCATGTTACACAAGCAACACAGACAGCAATATTTATAGTTTCCCCAGTATGTTACACCCATTGTGTCTCCACATTGGCAACCTATCTGCAGATATCCTGGAGAAACAGGTTGCTAGATATAGCTGTAGCACACAAAACCCTGAACTGGAGTACAACTCTCCCTGGAATGGATGCACACACTCACTATAGAAGGTCATACTGGACATGCTCCTACACTTAGAGAAATGAAGCCTATGTCTGACAACAAAATGTTATCCGTTATTCGCAGATGTCTGTGCACACACACCAAATTGTATACCATTGATACTTCACACACACACACACACACACACACACACACACACACACACACACACACACACACACACACACACACACACACTGGATAGGAATACTCACAATTATCTAAGGCCAACATAATATAATATGTCAAACATACACGCACAGAGACGTGGGAAAGAGAGAGAGACAGACAGCGACAGAGAGAATCCAATTATGAGGCCTTTCCCACCCAGTACTCATCCCATTGGCCTATATCACATGATGTCCTGATGTCATTCACTGTAGAAATTCCTTTGGTTAGCCCTCAGCCCTATAGTCTCAGTGGTGCTTGTGATAACTGTGTAACACTATAGTACAGATAAGTATCCATGTAGCAGTTGTAATCTCAGTCCTGTCAAATGTAAATTTGTGTGTGAGTATGTGTGTGTGTGTTTCTAGATGAATGTGTCTGAGGCCATACACAGTCATTAAACTTCCCATTGCCCTACTTTACCACTCCTGCTGATGTCAGTCACCCTGAAATAACTCTTTGGGCAACTTGCAGTCATATAAGCTCTGTGGCACTTGTGATAACAGTGTAATACTATAGTGTTGCAAACTAATTAGTCAGGACTTCTTTTCCCGGTGCTAACAATTGAGAAAATGTGTGTTTGGGTGACAGAGTGTGTGTGTCTTTGTAGAAACCTGATTTTGTGGTCATTTACACTCACTACACTTCCCTTACCCCTCCTTTAGAACTGCTGCTGAGGTCACTCACCTTCAAAGATACCTTTGGACAGTTTTTAACATCTAAACTCTGTGGTGCTTGCAATAACTGCGTAATACTATAGTGTAACAAGCTAGTTAGGTACAAGTTGCAATCTTGGTCGTGACAACTGTGCAGATATGTGTGTTTGTGTGAGAGAGTGTGTGTGTCTTTGTAGAGACCTGATTTTGTGGTCATTCACACTCACTACACTTCTCTTACTCCTCCTTTAGCACTGCTACTGATGTCACTCACCTTCAAAAATACCTTTGGACAGTTTTTTAACATTTAAACTCTGTGGTGCTTGTGATAACTGCGTAATACTATAGTGTAGCAAACTAGCTAGGTAGGAGCTGTAATCCCAGTCTTGGCAACTGTACAAATGTGTGTGTTTGTGTAAGAGAGTGTATGCTGATGTCACTCACCTTCAAAGATACCTTTGGACAGTTTTCTAACATTTAAACTCTGTGGTGCTTGTGATAACTGCATAATACTATAGTGTAGCAAACTAGCTAAGTAGGAGCTGTAATCCCAATCTTGGCAATTGTACAAATGTGTGTGTTTGTGTAAGAGAGTGTATGTGTGTCTTTGTAAACACCTGATTCTGTGGCCATTCATACTCACTACACTTCTCTTACCCCTCCTTTAGCACTGCTGCTGATGTCACTCACCTTCAAAGATACCTTTGGACAGCTCTCTAACATATAAGCTCCATTGTGCTTGTGATAACTGTGTAATGCTATAGTGTAGCAAGTTAGTTAGGTAGGAGTACTAATCCCGATCCTGTCAGCTGTGCAAATGTGTGTGTTTGTGTGAGAGAGTGTGTGTGTCTTTGTAGAGACCTGATATTTGAGGCCATTCACACCCAATACACTTCCCTTACCCCTCGTATAGCACTGCTGCTGATGTCACTCACCTTAGAGGTATGTTTGGAGACTGTTCTACCTGTAAGCTCTGTGGTGCATGTGATACATGCATAACAATGTAGTAGCAATAACTACATAGGTAGGGGTTTAAATCTCATTCCCGGCAAGTGTTTGTGTGTGTGTGTACATATATCTATATGTATGTGTCCATACCTTAAAGATTTTGGCCCCATTTACACACAGTACACCTCTCAGTGCCTGACTTAAGCAGTCCTGCCGATATCATTCACCTTGAAGTACCTGTTGGCAACCCTAAACCATGCAAGGTCAGTGGTGCATGCAGTAAATGCATAACATAAAGATCTGAAAACATAGATAGAGGTTTGAACTTCACTCCTGGTAAATGAAAATGTGTGTCTAGGGTACAATATTTTATGAAATCTCTCACCTACTACATCACCCAATGCCAGTATATACAAGGGCTGGTGATGTTCCTCACCTTAAAAGTACCTTGGGACAACATCCATCCTATAAGTTCCATGGTGCATGTGATAAATGTGTAACACTGTAGTAGCAATACATAGTTAGGTAGGGGTTCAAAACTCAGTACTGGCAAGTGTGTGTGTATGTGTGTGTGTGTGTGTGTGGGGGGGTTCTGTCATCAGTATCCTGAGGGGGTGTTGGTGTAATTGTGTAATAACAAAATCCATTGGGGTCAGGTTTTGCTAAATTATTATATTGAGGACCTTGTATATGTCCCAATGTCCACATTACAAAGCCAACAGCTGTCAAACACCCTAGAGGTTGGTGTAGAAAATCCACAGCCCTAAATGTGTAGTGCCATGTGCAATATGTGACAGTATGGATTAGTTAACAATTTAGGCTACCCTTTTACTACTCAGAGACCATTCTCCACCCAGGAATCATACACAAACACACTTGGCTAGGCAACAACCACTATATCAGTAATTCTCCTGCAAATTTCCTCACGGATAGTACCCACAGTGTGATTGCAGTGGACACCATGTCAAACTGATGACTAGACATGACTGGTGTCGCACAGGGTACAGACCTATGTCTTCTCATGTTTGGGATCTACCCTTCTGCAATGCAGGAGAACACAAAGGCATCCTGGCTGATATTGTTTGCATACTACAGTAAGGTAGGTGATTGCATTCCCAATCCATGTGATGTTGACATCACGACCAAAGGCCACTTGACACCTATGACTGTTGTCAGAACCCTGGACATTACCTCAATGCCAAGTGACGTGCCACCATTACCTTTGGGAACACCATGGCTCACATGAAGTAATACATTAGTGATAGTCCACTGAACAGTGACATTATTATAACAGAATGAGAAACACAGGTTGACAGTCAGCTGCCTGTTGACCACAACAGTGCCACTGACATCAGAAAGTACTTTGATGTGTTACATCTCCTAACTGTGTGTTGTCCAGCAAGTAAACATACATAGCACCCTGTTCCATCCCCACAGTAGCCTAATCAATGTGTAAAATGGCCCTTTGGCCATGTTCCCCATGGGACACCTGCAACAACTGTAGAGTCTGCAAAAGTACCATACAAAAGGAATACTATGCCTTATACACATGCCCTGTATGGACAGACTCCAATAACTCCAAATAGTCCCTGTATCATGCTGTCTATGTAGGTGCAATCACTACCTCAGTTAAACAGCCATGTCTCACCAAACTAGGTCAGGAATGCTCCTTCTGAAGATACCAATCTGTCCACACAACATGCCCCAGAGACCTCAAGCACACTTCCACACTTCAAGTAACATGCATGTGGGATATTTGCACAGTCCAGACACTGTCCATGTTATGTAATATAAATCACATACATGTGAAGCAGTGCACATCACTGACCACCCACAACAGAAGTCTGGATGAGTGGATAGGGAATACAATACCCACCTTTGGGGACTACTCCAAGGACTATACCCCTGAACCACACTGGAGACCATTGTCATGTGGCCTGATGCCAGGGTATTCCCTTGTGCTTGCCTTGTAGAGCCTTCAGATTCATTCACCTACTACACACCTATGAAGCAATGAACATATGGATCTCAGTACTGACAAGTGCATATATGTGTGTGTGTGTGTGTGTGTGTGTGTGTGTGTGTGTGTGTGTGTGTGTGTGTGTGTGTGTGTGTGTGTGTGTGTGTGTGTGTGTGTGTGTTTGTGTGTCTGTGTGTGTGCGTGTGTGTGTTTGTGTGTGTTTGTTTGATGAATATCCCCTGTGGCTATGGTTATTAGCAATTAGAGGTATGCCCAAACCACAACACGTACCATTCTCCATTCTACAACAGATGATGTAAATCAGCATATACCTATGTACAACCCTCAGACCTATAATCTGTGAGGCATATGCACTCAGTGTGTTACAGACCAGGGATTTCCATGAGCATACAGCTCTACCCTGCCTATGACATGGTGGATGTGTTACCACACTGCCATACCCCATGGTCTTGCTGCAGGGCCACATAAGATACAGGATACATCATTGTGAGAACACATTCACTCAGCAATTCAATTGTGGGGGGGGGGCTAAAGCTGGCCCTGAATGTGTTGCCAAGACTGTGGCCAATATCTGTTGTTTCAAGATAGGTATTAGCGTTGTGCAGTAATTCACAGCACTTGTGTTAAATGTTGTGGAGGAGGAGGTTTTTGATGTAAATATCAAAGGCTGTTGTGATTGTCGTCAGTGTCTGCTGCATGTCTGCTGTCATAGATGCCTGTAGGGGATTCCATGAGGGATCCAAAGTTGTGTTTGAGGCTAATAAGGGAGTTTAATAGTCATGGGACACCACATTTATTTACAACAGTGTCCACCTTTTGATGTACACTTTAGTAATGGCAGGGGACCATCACATTGTCTCCCAGTATTTGGAGGACAGTGACTGAGTTCTGTTGGCTCTGGCTAGTACCATGCATTCATGTAGCAATTTGTACAGTGCATATGTGTATGATTCCACAGTCATGTGGCTATTTCCCATTGCCATGCATGCAGTGAAGTCACCCACCCCTATTTTCATGGCCACAAAGTCAGCTTTGGAGAGATTTTGCAAGGTGGTTACCTTTGTGGGGGGTGTGGTTGACATGTTGAATTCCATGTTGATTACAGCCTGTGTGGCTCTCATCATGCAGGGATTGACAACTGTGGATGAGCAACAGCCCCATATCTAAGTAGTCAACACAGGTCAAGGTTGTTGTATCCTCTACCAGCGGTCAGTATGAGCTGGTCCAGGGCATTGGAAATGATGAATTCCAGGAAGTGTTGGGCCACTGGGCTGGCACTTGGCTACTTCCACAGGTGATATAGAGGGGTAGTTGAAGTGTCATACTATGTCAATGAAAAATTGGACCATCATAGATGGCAGGGTGTTGAAGAATGTGCATTGACACTCTAGGGACACAGATGTGGACTCATAGCAAGCTATGATCTAGATTGCACTATTACCCCAAGTCAGTTGTACCAGAAGTATCTCCAATGCATTGTGCTGGGATACTAGCCTTGAGGTGTTCCTAGCCATAATGCATATGGAGACAACACTACCTGTGGAGGTGTGGTTTGGTCCATATTTGGGGGCTGACAGCTGTGGAATGTGTCATACCCTGATACTGCAGAGCTGATGTCTGCTGCTGTGAACCACCTCTCCATTACAGCACACATATGCCCCCCACTCTGAGTTCTTTGAGTGACTGTTTCCTGACAGTTAGATGTCTACTGTTGAGCAGCATGATCCTCAGATTGCATACATGTCTAGCTGTTATGGTGGTAATTACATTAAGAACACTGCATATAATAAGGCATCATAGGTGTGGCAAGACACATAACCAGTACCTGGAAACGCAGCACTGATAGATGTAGGACATCTGTGGCAAGTCATTGGGTTCTGTCAATCATGTCATCCCAAGCAGAGAGGTAGCGGATCCCCTGCGATTGATACAAAACACGTATGCCAATGTTGCAGTCAATCATCTGTTGATAGTACTGCAGCATCATTCTGTGTGATGGTGATACACTGATCAGGGCTACTGTTACACCTGCCTGGACCACATAATCAGAGAGTTCAACCATGTCTCTTGTAATGTAGTCCAGGGAGGTGTGTTCCAAGTCATTCACACCCACATGGATACAGAGTGATACTCGTAGTTGTTGTGGAGTGCCATGACTGGCTGTGTCATGTGTTGGATGCTGGCATGTGATAGATATTTGGCTGTTACCTGCTCCATATTCAACTTAGTGAGTGGGATATGTGTATACCTCAGTATTGAGTTACCCATATTGTGCAAGGTGGTTAGCCTTAGGAACTTAGGTTGAGGGGCACACTGTGTAGGTCAAATATGTGTCCCTTGGCATGTGCCATGTTGTGGTGCATGAGTAGGTGTCTGTCTTGCTGGTTTGTGCTGTTTGGGTAAATGTCCATTGAGTGCCTCTGGGAAGGTGGATGTGTGGCTTTTCACTGTATGTCATGGCTGTCAAAGTGGATGTCATGGTAAGCTACGTGCACCACATGGTGTGGTGCAGGTGTTGATCTTATCCTCTTGACCTGCTAGTCCAGTCTTTGCTGGAGAGTGCATATGTCCACATTGCATAACATGTAAGTAACTCTCACAGGTCTGAGTGTTTGGAGTTTAGAGGGGAGGGTTGTCTGTGTATATGAGGCAGTTGCAACAGTGCCTCAGAATGGACAAATACACCAGGTTAATGGGTGAAAGCACAGATAACTCCCCTTCAAACATACCAGGAGGGGTGTACATAACTAGTAAGTAGTGGGGCTACATCTGTGATGAACGAGTACTGCTGATGGCACCCAGGTGTGCCACACTTCATTATACAATAACCTGGTGAAGTGCCAAGCCATAATGCTATTTGAAGTGCAAGACAGAAAGGACTAGCATAATGTAAGGGTGGAACAGAAGGCAGACTGTCTGCCACTTGTAATACTTTACCACAGCTGTGCAGTTATCAACAGCTTTGGCTATGTGAACTTTCGAAAAACTCTGTAGCCCATGTGTTAACTGTGTAAGACTATAGTAGACATAACTAGATAGGCAGGAGTTCTCATCCCAATACTGGGAAGTGTGTGTGTGTGTGTGTGTGTGTGTGTGTGTGTGTGTGTGTGTGTGTGTGTGTGTGTGTGTGCGTGCGTGCATGTGTGCTTGTGTGTGCATGCGTGCACGTGTGTGTGTGCGTTTGTGTGTGTGTGTGTGTGTGTGTGTGTGTGTGTGTGTGTGTGTGTGTGTGTGTGAGAGAGAGAGGATCATATCTTCTGTGGCATATACCATTTTGATGTGAGTACCATACATGGCTGGTGACCACCTCCCACTGCCAATACTTTATATAGTGTGGTAACAGCATCTACCTCACATGTAGCAGGTTAAACCATTGTACAGTCCTCTGTACAGATGTGTGTGGAATATCCATATGTTTGTAATCTGTAAGTGGTTGGAAGTGGTCTGTGTGCCTTAACAATGCACAGTGTGTGGACTGACACATATGGCAGCATGAGGTATCACACCTGACTGAAACATCATGTTGATACGACATCTGCCACCCTCACAGGTGGCCAGCGTTGTAGGTGCAATACACAAGTCCAGATGCTTGGTTTTACAAGTGAACTATTCATGTTATGGGTCACATTAAAGGCTGGAAGAGGTGCAGACTGACATATTGTAGTCCTAATTAGTATGTAACAGGAACACCTTGCATCTTAACAGGGGTGTGTACACAATTTGTATCCACTGTATACCACTAATGTGTCACACATGTCCCTAGCTTAGGCCATTTGTCCAGTCTATTTTGCTGACCTCTGCCCAGATGTCTTTGCACTGACAAGCTGTGAGGTATGCTACATGAATGTTGGATTCACGTCAGATAGGCCCCAGTGGTGACCACTATGATGCCATGCAGTTAACTCCATCACAAGTGAACATGCACAAAAAGCAATATAGGTATTACATAAAGTGATATAGCTATTACTGATGGTTGTGTGCATGGTAAATTGCATGTCCTTCACATGCCTGGGGTATTGCCAGGCATCAACAGAACAATGTCATGCTCACCAGCTTCAGGCTGTTGTCCCATATGCAGACCAGAGGATCCTAGGTAGTTGTGAGAGGGAGTTATTGTCAGCAGACTCACATGTGGACTTGGTACAGGATGGATGCAGCATGTCTGCACATTTACAGTATTAACCCCAATAATACACACTGTTCTGTCCTCACCATAGATGTGCACCTCTGTGCATTAGAAAACCCCATCCACAACTGCAATCAGACCTGACACATGGATGTAGATACAATACAGATACATGTATGTCTGATACATTAGTGTACTAATCCCCACTGGGCCCATACCTGCACACTCCTTTTCCATTGTGTGTGTGTGTGCAAATCCACCTCCACTATGCTTTCCTCAGCTTCATGGCTTGTGATTTGGGCAGGTGCCCCAAGGTTGGAGAGGAGCTCCTCGGTAAGTGTCAGTGGGGGTTGGATGGCTGGGCCCCCACCTGTGGCTAGCCAGTCTCTCGCTACAGCAGCAGCCCATTGACAGGCATGGCAGACGAGGTCAATGGCCCGATGATGCACCTGCTCATAAGTTCTGCTGTGCAGGCTGGCATCATTTACCCTGTGGACCACACTGTTCCACAGGGTGGTCCTCTCACACACATATTCTGCTCTCTGTCCAAATAACAGGGCATAATGTTCAATCACATATTGGGTGATGATGTCAGTTTAATCAACAGAGAGTTCTGGTAGGCAAGCCCTCTGCATGTTACCTGGAAGACATAAACAGGAAAAAGGTCACAGGCCACATACAGTTGTCAAATTGCACATCAACAGTGAATATTAATTGCAAATAATCCACACTACACCATAACTGCCCAAGCTATCATGGCTATGGCAACTTGCATTACACTCCTGGCCCTGAGCTATCTTATTCCCCCCAATGTTGGAAACTTGATTGCATAATCCTTTATTCTCCATTCATTTCTGTATAGAGGGTTGACAATGGCCATCTTCCATGTGGGTGGTGTGTGGATGGTTGAAGGTCTGTGTTTGACTGTGGTGTGTGATGGAGCTGTGAACACATGCCTGAGTTCATGTAGGATGCAGACAGTGATGTTAATATGCCCCCATGTGGATATGTTGTTGCTGCTATCAGTAGGTAATATGTACATGCTCACCACTGCTGAGGGGAGGAGTGTGGATGATGTGCATATCCTTCTGTACAACTGGGGTGAACAAGGTGGCAATGTTCCCACCTAATCTGTCTAATGAAGGCTGCCTATATTCATGGCATATGTGCATGAGGTGTTCTTTAACCACAGTACAGGATGGATTGTGTTGTTTCCTCTGAGACTTGCAACATAAGTAGAGACACTGTTGCAATTTTCCTGGGTGGCGTGGATATGTCTGATTTATAGTCATAGTCAGCCTCACAGGAAATCATTTGTGAACTTACATGCTTGCTCAGATAGAGGTGGACTTGCTTCCAAGTGGTTGCCTGCACCGATGTGTCCCTGTACAGCCAATATAGCAACCTAGTATGTGGTTTGTGTATTGCTGCAGTCCACCAAAGGGGATTATTCTACCTTGGTGGATGCTGGTTATGCAGGTCGGGTACTGCAGAGTTCATATAGCTACAGTGGATATAAAGGGTAGACACCCTTGTTACAATGCCTGGTATTTGTGCAACTGGAACATGAGACCACAATAACTCATTTCAAAACAATTCCCACCTTTAATGTGACCTATAGCCTGTACAGTTCAATTGAAAACATAACAATCTGGTCTGTGAATACCTATAGAAATAATAATCAGTACAATAAGGCAGTTGAATGAGTGTGCACACCATTAAACTGATATGTTGTGTATGCACCTCTTGAGATGGTTGCAGCATTCATTTGTCTTGGTTTGGACTCTACAATTGTGGCACATCTTCACTTGGCAATAGTTGCTCACCTTCCTAGAAGCACCTTTGATTGTTTTTCAATGGAATTGTACAGGTTAGAGGTCATATTCAAGATGAGAAACATTATGAAATGATCTTCTGTGGTATGACTGTCATACAACACACAAACCTGGCATTCCAACAGGGGTGTGTACACTTGTTATATTCACTATATATAGGTGTTGATATTGCTGGTAGTGGTAGGCAAGGACAGAGGGTCATAACACAGTTGGAGACTTCTCTGATTACTACCTTATAATCATGCCTACTGTAATACCATATCAGTGTCAGGGCAATGCAACAAACAGTAGCTATACACATTTATGTCTGTTCTATGCAGTGACACTGATATTACTCATATGTGCAACATGCACAACCTATGCACCTAACTGCTTAAAACCCATGTGATTAGTTTTGTGCCTTCCAGCTGAACATATGCATACATGCATGTGCTCAGGGGATACCTGGTTTACATTTCTGTTCTGTGTTAGTATGGCACTCTGTATTTACAGTCTTGCTGAGCAATCATACTTCTCAACCTGTTATAGCATTACATCTGGACAATGGCACACATAAATGGGTGACAAAAGGGACATCAATATTGATACTGTATTAATATAGCTGTACCATACATTAGTACGCTGACTGCACAGTAGGCTTTGACATCACTGTGATAACCTGGAAGATGTCCAGCAGTCATAAGTAGGCTATTATGTTACAATGTCATTGCTCACAGATCTGCCAATGAGTTGGCTGACATAACACAGGTATATGTGTATGCGTCTACATATATCAGTCACAAATGTGCTTATTGTCCAGCAGAACACTGTGCAGTTGAATGTTATTAATTCAATATATTACATGCAGTTCAACATACATGTCTGCAACAGTACTTTACTATGCATATGCCCTATATAGGTCTCTTAGCTTTACAAGACAAACATGTGTCATACTTATATCCACAGGTAACATATGGATATGGAAAACATCCCATTAACTAGCCTAGGAGTAGCATAGTCACAATTGTTTGAGACACCCCAGCAGTTGTCATATGTGAGCTGTCCTTTCCCAGAATGAGTCAGGCTCCTGAGCTGTTATCCTAGCTCGCAACCTCTTAGAGCATCACATCTGGAAAAAAACTAAAATGACGGGGGGATAATTAGGGACAGACTGTAAATATTCCTGTTCCAAACATAGAAAGTTTGTAGAATGATACATTTTGCATTACCGTAAATATTCTTAAGGATATGGAGTCTTAAACTCAAGTGTTTGTCATTACATGATGACTGCCATCCTCAGCTATTTGCCAGAAAGGTACAGATTTCAGGAAGAACAGAGAAGAAACTATGATGGGAAACTCTGGACATTCTATGAAGATCTGTACAGTTGAGAGGTATGGCTGTGATCTCTCCCACACTGCAGAATGGGCCAAATGCTATGGCCATAGCAGCTGTTAAGTAGGGCATTAGTACAGCAAGTCTTGTTGGGACATATATTCCTCCAAATCATATTTCCCATTATTGCAGACCAAGTACTACAGACAATTACATGATTACATGTTCCACTTAACTATTTTTTGTCTTCTCTTTTCCAGTTTATGTTTTATTTGTTATCTCTCTCTCTCTCTCTCTCTGTGCACTACAGCAATAGAGCTGGTTTGAATAGGTGGCAGCATGGCTTTTGTAGGTGATGCTCATGACCAGGTGATGGCCTGTGCACCTATTGGTGTTCCCCACTTGCTAACTGCATGCAGAGCAGCTGTGTTGTTTTTCCTATAGCCAATGCCATGGCAACACACTCCTATAATTGAGTACTCCATGTGGACATTGGCCCTTCCCTTTACTTGTGAGGAAGACATCCTGGAGTTGTGTGAACTACTACCTCTTACAACAAGACATGAGGAGATGAGGCAACTAAATGGTGGAGAAGGTTCAAGACTTAGAGGCAGAATGTGAGTATTGCTGCTATATGTCTGGAATACTGCTAGTTTAACATGGTTTGTCTGCACATGCTACTTCTACATGGGTTTCATTCTGACAAAGTTCTGTCTCTGCATAGCTCTCAACTGTAGGGCCATCCACATAATGGCCACGTGTTAGCCTGTAATGTTTGGTCTATTCACCAGATAAGTGTTGTCCTTGGCAAATCAGTAGCATACTCTGGTCATTGCATTTTGTAAATGGTAATATCCATTTGTTTTTCTGACTCTATATCCCTCAGAAAAGATATGTTACAACAAACCCTGTAACGCCATCAACTTTCTCAGTGTCTAACAGCAGTATTTCAAGAATGGTCATGTATTTGGGCCTCTGTTCACCAATTATGTCAGGCTTTGTCCAGATATCGTACAGTAGGAGGTTGATAGGTATAATGGTCTATCATTATTTAGTGCTATCATTCCTGTGGAGGGGAAATGCTTGAAAACATGTTGAAGTCTGTACATTCAAGAGGTTGGTGTATAGAGAATGTCCTTAGATGCCCTTGTAACATATTTTATGTGGAAGAGAGTAACACGTTTTAAAACTGGACAGTTAGAACATGTGAGACATATTATTGATAAGAAAGATGACAGTTCTATAGCCGTAAATATGATTAAATCTCACCATGGGGACAGCAGTGGGTTCCAAGGCACCGTTTTTGAACAATTCTGTTCCTCAGTTTGACGAAACATTCATAAAAGGACAATTGTTACGTACAGACTCAATGTATTAATATTGAATGTGATACTTTATCCTGTAAGGGGTTAAATGAGGAGTGTAATTGGATGCTGTGTATTTAACTATGTAATTGAGTATTAATTGCTTCTTGTGATTAAGGCATCTATTTTTTGTAATGTTTTACACCTTGAAGGTTTTGGCCAAGACATCAGAGTACAATAAACGATGTGTGAATTATTGGCTGGTTGTATTTATCTTTGCTATGTTTAGACATTTTAGTTGTTTTGCTAAGAGATTGTTGTATGTCTGGCCTTTGTGTTTGGCCTGTCATGATTTTGTAGCAGTGTACTGTTCACTTATTTATTTGGACTATGTGTGGGGGCAGATGTGAATGTCATGGCTCCTTTTGTATCCAACTGTGCATGCTGCCCCAGTTATGGGTGGTCTATCAGCAGCATATGTTTGTATGGGCATTTTGGTACATGTATGCATATATATATATATATATATATATATATATATATATATATATACATACACACAAAAATCTGAAAATACAAAATACACTCACTGGAAGTATTCCTTAAAATGGGGAACATTGACATCTGTGCTATAACAGAGACCTGGTTAAAGGCAGCAGGAAGCACCCCTGCACTACCAGCCTATAACTCATTCCTCAACTTTTGGCTGTAGAACTTGGACTGAAGCACCAAAGGTGGTGGTATTTCTATATTCATTAAGGATGCACACACCTCCCAGAGTGGTAGATCAACATTATGCATTACAGATCCTGCAGGTGTAGCTAACATTGGGTAAGACAGTGGCTCAGGTTGTAGCCTACTATAGGTCCCAAAACATGTCCCAACACTCACACTCCATGTCCCTTAACACCCTGGAGAATATTAGTTTCCAACCCTAATGCACTCATACTGGTTGACTTCAACTGCACCACCATTAACTGTTAAAGCTACTCATGTACCGAGGCACATGACCATCACATCGACCTGGTCCTTGCTAACATGGGCAACTGTTGCTCAACACCAGTAGTCAACTCCTCCCTTGTTATATCTTAACACAAATTAGTCACCTTTGGAAATCCACAGCCCTTTCTCTCCTGCACAGGTAACCGCTATGAAAAGCCTGGCCAAAGTTACCTATGGCCTAATAAAAACAGAGGTGGCTAACCTCAAGGCAACCATGCAAATGCAGACTAGTTGCATGACTGCTGAATCAAACAATGCACTATGAACATGTACACAAATTTATGGATACTGCCATATCCAATAGAACCAGGACCCTCACCTCCAAAAAAGGAAGCCAATCTGGTGGTCCCCGGCCATAAAGAAACTCTACAACAGAAGGAAGGAACCAATATGGAATAAGGTGAGGTCCCAAGACTGGAAAAAAACCCTTATCCGCCTCAATTAAAAGCTGAGATCCCTCATCAAATACTACAGCGATATCTGTGAAAACAGAATTGGAGCACATAGTAAAGACAGCCACAAGGTCTCATACAGTTATGTAAAGAATCTCCATGGCAATACCAAGATTTGTTCTGAGCTACTAGACAATGGTACCTCCTAGACTGAGCCATCAACTATTGCCAAATACTGGCTGACATATTGAGTGGAAACTTTATCCCCCCCCCCCCAAAGGACCAATCACAATACCAGTACACTGCTAGGCACCCAGTATCACTGCTGCACAGATTAAAACACCACTATCCAAGGCCAAGAATGCAGATTCTATGGAGCCTGACAATATCCCTTGGTGTACTCTGCATGAGCTACAGAGGTACCCAGCACCTCACCTGTGTGACCTGTTCAAGAACAGCCTCACCTCAGGCTTTGTACCTCTTGAATTGTGCACTGCTACAGTCACCCCTCTCTACAAATGAAGTGTGATTACAGACCCTGGGAAATACCGCCCCAACTGCCTGACAAGTCTATTATGCAACTATGGAATGCATCATCATGCACCTAATAAACAGGGAAATGGGAATCTACAGACTCAGGATCCCGCACAGTTTACTTTTGTAAAGGGTAGGTCATACCTGCTTTATCAACCTGGTCAACGTCTTGGCATCAGTCACCTGAGCTGTGGATGAAGGCAAGGTGACACATACAGTGTACCTTGATCTGGCCAAAGCCTTTGATAACATTCCACTCAGGAATCATTTGAAAACTCTCTAAGCTAGGCATCAACCCTAATACACTAGGTCAGTCGCAAACTGGGTCACAGTTAGGACTCACAGTGTGGAAATATCTGACTCCAATTCAGACTGCTGAGCAGTAATAAGTGTAGTCCACAGGGTTCTGTCCTGAATCATTTCATGTTTGGTATCAACTTCTCTGAAGCTCATGCCAACATGAAGGGACTCTGGCTGACAAAGTTTGCAGAGAATTGCATATTGGGAACTATTATTAACTACACAAGTGATGTTGACATCCCATTGAAAAACCTCACTGAGACCAATGACTGGTGTCAGAGCTATGGCCTTAAGCTCAATGTCAGAAAATGTGTTGTCATCCCCTTTGTGAAAAACCCTGTTCCCATAATTTACCACATTGATGGTATTCCCCTGACCAAAGAAGGCTTTATAAGAGATCTGGGTACACAGGTTAACAGCAATGCTTTTGACCACCACATTGCCATTGTCATTACAAAGTCCTTCTATGTGGCATATCTCAATACTAACACATCACATTCATGAAGAAAGAGGTCATTGCCCCCCTATACTCTTCTTGACAGAGTGACATAGTTTGTTTCATCATACATATTCTGATGGATGTGAGGTAGGTAAATGAAATGTATGTCTTCATTTTCTGACAACAATCACACCATTACAGTGATTTACCAGAGAAATGATAATAATCTGTAAAACAGACCAGAAATATGAGCAATAAACCTGGATATCCTGAAACAATCCAGCCAGTTGGCAGGTATACTCAGAACACCATTCTGCAGTGTATCTGGACCAAGGCTGAGAAAGTGGTGGGTTAACACAGTTGCTGTAGTAACAACCTCCTGTGTGTTCTAACATGTATTTACTGAAATAGCACAAGTAATTGAATTAGAAAAATCTGCTATGGGTAATTACAATGTATTTGCAAATATATCAGGCACTACGGGGATGTAACAGCAGTGACAAACAGATACCAGTGTGAAAGTGCATATTCACAACCAACATCACCACAGTCACAGTCACATACCGGTAAGTCAAGTAAACAGTAGAGTATATGGACTGTGTAAACAAATACATCATTGTTTGCCACTCACACACTAGCCCTACATATACAGTCCCAATTCTCAGTGTAGTCTGAATCTTGGCCTTGGTACAGGACATGTCTCAGTCTGCTCCTACAAACACATGCAGCCAATAGATCAGCAGAAATTGGAGCAGCATGCACAGTCATATACAGAAGGAGCCATAACAATTACATCCACCCCCTCCATACACAGATCAAATAACATGTACACATGACATGTGTACACAGTCATGACAGTCTGTTAACAATGGCCAGACATACACAGGCTTATTGCATGTACAGTTCACCTCAGAATGTACAGGCTCAGGACTCATATCTATGGCCTGTTCCCTGACATGTCTGTGGGTCTACTACATCACTGGGATGGTAGCAGGAATGAAGTCAAGAAATAATGATAATAAATATGTCTGCACCTCACTGAAATCTGGACAAAGCCTAACATCATTTAGGGACAGCGACACAAACACAGGGGGAGATTGGATGTATTGCTGTCATAAATTGAGACAGTTGCTGATGTTACTGGGTTTGTTGTAACATATCCTTTATGAGGAATATGACATCAGTAATACCAATAGATGTGAGTATTTACCGACTGCATACCACAGAGTCCACGACTGATTTACCAAGGATGCCAACTGTCTGGGGAATAGACAAAACATAACAGGCAGACATGTGGCCATTCTGTGGACAGCGTGCCAGTGGAGAGGTATGTCTATGTCAGAGACATATCATTGTCAGTCGTGATGTCACTCACTAAATGCATGTTCACACAAACCCTGTTAGTCCATCAATCCACCATGTGTATAACAGCACTGATGACATAGAATCTGTTCATAAATCTGGGGATATGTCCCCCATGTTATTTGGCTGTCTCCACATGTCCTTGCCACCTACTGTATGTGAAACTGTAGCCCACCACTGCTGTAATGTCCCTCACACAGGCAAGGAAAAGGGGCAAGGCCCACATTAAGGAATGTCCCATATGTTGGAACTAGTGGCAGTGTCCACGCCCACAGCACAATACTATGTGTGAAGCTGCATAGTGGTATGGCCTTAACAATACCTGACATTTGCACATCTGTACAGATGACAGACAGAAAGTAGATAGCCAACAGGTTATGCATCAGGATGATTGTTTTGAAAGATAGAAGTCTGAAACTGAAAGGTATGGCATTACGACATGACAGCAGTCCTCATTGACATGTCCAAAAAACAGTTAATATCAACATATCAGATCAATATTCAATATGAAATACATAAAAACATACCGCTCAAATACCCAGAACAAGATAGTCAGTACTCAGAGTCCCAGCTTTGCATGCAGGGGTGTATGGTTCTAGTACTATATGCTGCAATCTATTCTTACTTGGAAAAGCACTGTTAAAAGTACTAAGGTAATGATAAACTATTTGTTAAACTATTTTTGTCAATCAGTGCACTGCAGCTGGTGTAGCATGCAAGTGTGACTGCATATAACTTGGGTTACTACCAATGTATAAAACAAATACAAAGAAATAAGATTGTAGTACTATCCATGTATACCCAGATATCCTATACAGTATAGTCACACCCCATGCTGCTGTAATGACAGCACATAGAAGCATGTTATGCACAGGAAATTAAATACACTTATTCAAGATGTCATTACCTTGCTATTTTATCAGACTGCATTGTGATCAATGGTAACCTGGGCTGAGCTATGCTCAGCAAGTTTAAGCATTGCTTAAATGTAAATGCCAAGAAGATTTGTGCACTAGTAAGCAAAGCCTATACAGTGTATTCACCTATTCATTTAACCATACGTTAGCACCGCTTACTGTCATGCAAACCCACGCAAACACACTTAAAGCTGCTCAAAACTGCCTTAATCACTCTGTATCCAACAGTCCTTGTTCTGCCTAGCAGCAAAATTAACAGCCCTTGAACTCGGACCCTGCACATGTTAATCGCAGCAATTTACCAGTAAGCCATCTGTGATGCTTGGTTTTAAGATGTTTTCTCAAACATATCTTACTTTACAGCCAGTTTACAATAAGGAAGAGACACTGTGCAATTAGGAACGACTGGTATGTATAAATATATATATATATATATATATATATATATATATATATATATATATATGAAAAGAAAACATATATAGAGAGAGATAGATAAGTATGGAGATCCATATATGTGCATAACAATATTTAGATACATTATCAATAAATACTGAAGTGTGTGTGTGTGTGTGTGTGTGTATATATATATATATATATATATATATATATATATATATATATATATATATATATATATGTGTGTGTGTATGTGTGTGTATGTGTATATATATGTAAATATGTATATATGTATATATATATATATATATATATATATATATATATACACACACACACACACACACACACACACACACACACACACACACACACACACACACACACATATATATATATAAATGTTCAGATATATGTATATATTTATATATGTATTAATAAATTTGTTTTACACACATACTGAGATATATATATGTGTATGTATAGATTTACTTTTATATATATGTGTATACATTATATGAATATCTCTACAAATATTATGTATTAATGTGTGTGTATACATATATATATATATATATATATATGCATCCCCATACACATATACATTTATACCTTGAATGATATGTTTGAAAAAACATCAGTCCTATGCACAGTTCAGATGGCTTTGTGGTAAATGGTTGTGGCTATGGTGCGCAGGGTCCTTTATTCAAGACTTGCAAGGGCTGATTATTTTATTGCTGGGCAGAACAAGGGCTGTTGGATACAGAGTGAATAAGGCACTTTTAAGCAGTTGTAAGTGGGAAAAAACAAGGTCTGTTGGATACAGAGTGATTAAGACACTTTTAAGCAGTTGTAAGTGGGTTTGGATGGGTTTGTGAGGTGGTAAGCAATGCTAACCTTGGGTTTACTATGCTGACATACTGTTAACCTTAAATTTGCTTAATATGTGTAGGTATCGCTTAGCACCATGTAAACAGGCTTAGTCCTGCTTACTACTGCTTACTCCCGCTTACCCCCATGCCATGAGGGGTGAGAACAACAATGTGTTGTGAAGCCAATTAGACCCGATTACATGTGTCCAGTAGACACATGTGTGAAATGGACAGCTATGTATGGGACAACATTTTTTGGGGGGAACAGAATGCCTTTTTTTTAAGGTGAGAGTACGATGTTGGAGAAGGATAGTAGGTATATTTGGGGAGGTAGGTTGATTAGGAAGACAGACAAGACAAACAAGACAGTATACAGGGATGGTATATGACACATGTGGGGAGGTAACACCTTGGACAGGGAGGGGTGTTTGGTAATCGGAAGCCCACAAGCTCCCAAATGGATGCAGTGGGACTGAGGTCCCCACCCATGGGCAGTCACCACTGCACCTTCATGGCGCCAAAGGTGTCTGTGCTGGGGGCTGAGCAGGAGGGGCAGGCTGACCCTCTAATTGAACCATGCAGTGCTCAAGCTGGCATAGCAGATCTCCCAATTCCTTGTGGAGCTTGCTACGCACCAGACCTCGGACCTGGCTTCAGGTGACAGGATCCTGTCTGCGTCCATGCCTGGGGGGGATGAGCTCCATTCCCTGAGGCAGTTCCACCTAAAGGTGGTGTAGGACCAGCAGACGAGTAGGTCTTGGGGTGGATCCCAGATGTGCTGAGGCCCAGTGCCATGGCCAAATGAAGCGGGAGATGCAGATCCGCTGGGATCAGCCTTCCCAGATGTGCTATGGTGTTGCAGTTTTAGAACATATGTTGGTTAGTAATGGTAAACAGATTCAGAATTACTTATAACAGCATCCATGAGTATTTCCATTAACCCAAAAGAACAGATTTGGAACATTTACATTACAAACAGAACACATGCATATATGGAACCACAGTGGGCATTACACCAGCATACAGGTTACACTGATAGCAACAGGCCACCAGTGATAGTATTTGAACAATGAACATTAATTGGAATACATTTCAACATTTGTAGAATAACAGGATACATCTCCCAACAGTAGGATTGATGGAAAACATACCCATTCATTTATGTGTTTAGATTATTGGTGAAGATAAGATGGGGGAGAGATAGACATGTAAATTAATAAATGTAGATTCTTGCAGTGGTCACAGCTTTAATGATCATTGCTATAATCATTACTCTACAGGTATTATTACAACAACATATGGCCTTGGGCTGGGCAATGGTATGTTTGTACACAGTGTATAATTACAGCCTTCATATAGCTAATTTATACTGTCTCTTACCTGGAAGACCTATGGAGGGAATGTTTGTTAATACTAACTGACAGTTTCTACCCATATTCACATTGTCAGGGTTACATATGTGTGCTCATAGTGTGTGTGTGTGTGTTTAACTGACATAGTCTGCCTTGATTTCTATCAGTCACCCTGGTTGTTGGTGGCACTGACCAGTAGCTGTGACAGCATGACAGTTTTGAACATTTCTTGGGGGAGACCACTTGGTGTATGCACTTATCTTGCTGTCATTTGCAGCCTTGGGGTTGGACCATGGGTGTTTGACACAGTATAACTACAGCCTTCTTATACCTACTTTATACCTTTTTTTACCTGGAAGACCTGTGGAGGAATGTTTGTTAACACTACCTGACTGTTTCTACCCATATTCACACAGGCAGGGTTACATATGGCACGCATACGTTTTGTGTGTGTGTGTGTGTGTGTGTGTGTGTGTGTGTGTGTGTGTGTGTGTGTGTGTGTGTGTGTGTGTGTGTGTGTGTGTGTGTGTATGCTACTGACATACTCTGCCTTGGTTTCTATCGGTCACCCTGGTTGTTGGTAGCAGTGACAGCAAGACTCTTTTGAACATTTCTTGGGAGAGACCACTTGGTGCATGTACTTATCTTACTGTCATTTGCAGTTTTGGGGTTGGACTGTGGTTGTTGGACACAGTATAACTACAGCCTTCTTATAGCTACTTTATACCTTCTGTTACTTGGAAGACCTGTGGAGTGCATTTATGTTGACACTACCTGACTGTTTCTACACATATTCACAAAATCCTAGTTGAAAATATGCATACAGCCTACTACCACTCCAGGGATTCGAACCATGGCTATTTCTGCTAAAAATGCAGCAAGTTTGTATTTCATCATAATGAGCTATTGAGAAACTGTTGTCTTTTACTTGAACAATTTCTGTCTCATTCTGTCTTTGTTGTACACTCTGACCTTGTAATTACGACATTCTTATACATACATTCCTATACATGCCTTTTGACATAGCACAGTGTGGAAAACAATGGTTAACACACAATTACTAGTCTGATATCAGATCTTGGTGTGTGAAATATTTCATATCAGTTAATCTCATGTCTTACAGAGGCACTAACTTTGTCAGATGAGAGTTGATTGCTGCGTTCAGGGCTATAGCTGCTATGCATAACCTCTACATATTTCAATTCATACTGTACCAGAGAAACACAACCTGTCCAGGGTTTTGAATTTTATTGAAAGGCATTTACAGTTTTATTTATATGTAACCTATATGAGACTACTACTGTAATATTGTCTGGTTTATTCAGCACAAACCATACCCATTTTTTATACTGCCAGGTGACATTCTACTCATTTATATTTATTTGATATGAATACTACAAGCTAGATTGTTACTCACCAGCCTCACAATACAGTCTTTTCAACCTGTAGGCATGGGCTTTCTGGTTTGCAACCTACTCAGCTGCAGCTGTAAAGAAGATAGAGAAACATTTATGCATACCTATCCATCACATACACAGGCTGGACTTTGGTAAACAGTTATTGATATGAATACTTACATATGCCAGGGACATCACCCCTCTGCTGTGCATCTTGGACCCACTGGTGCAAGAGATTCCTCTTTCTCTGCTTCAAGTTGGCATAGTGGTGCTGGTCCTGCTCACCAGTCTGAGGGATGCCAGTAGCACTGGTGAGATCACAGGTGAGACTTTCCCAGGCCTCCACTTTGTATTGGGAGCCCTGGCACTAGTCCTGCAGCAGTCTCACGTCATTTTTTTTAGCAAGGAGTCCTACCATGACCTTGGACTCCTGTATGCCCCAGCGCTGCACCCGAAAGCACATGCCATCTCCAACACCTGCCATACTGCCTACAGTGGGGAGCTACAACCACTTATGAGCTGTATTCCTGCCTGCGAGGTTTAAATACAGACAATTTCCCACCCTTTGCCATGATTGGATGGTTTTGTATATGCTGAGCTTAGCTAAGCTATGGGCAAACCTGCTTAGCTTAGGTTGGCAGTGCTTAAAGGGGCAGGGTCAGCACTGCTTACCAATGGGCGAATCCACTTAGCTGGGCTACTCATTGCTTGGCATTCATATTTAAGCAATGCTTACACCAGGTAGGCATAGCTGTGCGATTCTTAGCATTGCTTATGTTTTATTTTATAGACTATTAGCTGTATGGGATTGATTCATCATTCATGACATATTATAATTTTGTTTACCTTCCCTGACATCCCCTTATGTGCTTTCATTGCATGTATTCAAGCGTGACTATACTGTATAGAGCACTTGTATTTATATTGGGGTTTCACAACTTTATTACACTGACACCTCACATCTGGACATACTACACTACTCTGGTTAACAAATATATGTTATTTACTACCTAATTATTAAAAAATAGCTTGTCTACTGCTTTCACATGTAAAATGTCAATTAGCTTCAGTGGAGATAGAACCAAGAATGGCTATTTGCAAAGCAAACGCTCTAACCACTTTGTTATTTTTACCTTGCTATTTTTTAACTATATTCCTATTCAGCTCCTTAAGATATGTAAGCTAGGCTAAGCAGAGCTGTGTGATGTGCAAACATGCTCAGCTATGCTTAAACTTTATTGTGGACTGAAAAAGAAATAACTGTGTTTTATTTTTGTAATGTAGGGGCATGTACATTGCTTTCTGCAACATTATCTGTGGAGGGGTTGTGCTTTTCAAATGGTGATGACATGACAGGCTTTGCATTTAAGAGGTATGCTCCACAGACACTAACAGTGTCCGTCATACCTCTCAACTGTACAGATATTCACAGAATGTCCAGATTTTTGCCTTATATTTTTAGTCCATTTGTCATACATTTGTGGCTTTCTGGCAGATTAGTGGCAAAGCATTAAAGACTGCAGTTAGTAAATAATATCAGACATTCAGGTTTTACACTTCATACCCTTTGGGTAAGTCATGTTAATGTAAAGCTTGTATTTATATTGCCTTTATAAGTTTGTGAGAGCAATATCTCACATTTGTCCCTATTATTTTTATGGCTTTGTCTAGATTTCTTGTGGGGTTGTATGTTACTGGTGTCCCCAGACACTTTCGCTACATTTAGATTGCCGTACGGCAATTATGGAGTGCAGGAGGTGTGTGTATTGTGAGAGCACTGCTCTCAAACACACACCCTGTCCGTATTACAGCACAGCAACATGCCTTCATGAATATGCATGGTGTGCTGTTGTGATGCACAGGAATAGTCCCTTCCATGCAAGAATAAGCTATTCTTGCATGGAAGTTTGCTGAATCCCAGGCACTAACTATTAATCATATATATATATTTTTTTAATAATTTTAGGAAGTAGAAAAGAGGAGGGTTAGCTGTACTGGAACTTTTCTAATTTACTTTTTTTTGCATTTCTCCTTTTTTCTACTTGTGTATCCTGCACATACTTATGAATAAAAAGAACTATAATAGAAATATACATAGAGGAAAATATCCACAGCGTTACTTCCTTATTTGAAGATATAAGGAGTGATGGTCAGATGGGTGAAAGTTGTTCATTATCTTGTTGATGATGATGGTGTAACATATGGAACAGTGGTCTATCTTTGTATAATACAGTTTTGTTTCTTATGAAATGTGTAAATATACTTTGTGTATTTTGCATTTTTTTTATATCTGAGAAATTTTTGAGTATATAAATTTGTACAGCTGTGCATATGTTCTTTCCTAGTTTGAGATTCCCTTTCTTATTACTTCCTGTTGTATGTTATTGGCTTACTTTAAAAACAGAGCACCAAAAGAGAACATGAGAGACACTAGAAACACATTTTTTTACTCCTTATGTGTGGCAGTTATATCAAATAACTCACATACACCCTGATGCCACAAGTGGTAATATCCTGTGAACACCCCATGCTTTGATATCTTAGTCATGCCCTTATCAATGCCAGCCAACTGCTTTGGGCACAAAGCAAAGGTCTAAGAATCCTACAATTTTTAAAATTCATTTCTTCTGCCTTGTGTCTACTGGCATTAAATCACTGACAAGTCCATGTCAATTTATTCTTAGTCATCTGTGTAAGAGATGGTGAAAGGTTGTCGATCATCCAGGCAGCCATTAGAGTTTTCCATATTCAAGCCTTAATCCTTCCCCTGGTCACTGATGCGCTCTCTTACAAATACAAAGACTCGCTATGCTTTCCATGAAAGTGTACACATTCCCACACATACTCAATGAACACTACCACACTTGTCAGATGCAAGCATATATCATTGTCTCATACACTGCCTGCTGTCTCTTTCTCTCTCTCTCTCTCTCTCTCCACTAAAAGTCAGTGCGTTGCCATAATTGAAAAACATTGCTTCACCTTGATAGCTGACGTATGTAGCTCACTTCCATTCTTCTTCATTAGCTCCTCCAGTACCCAGGTTGCTAGCTACTCCCAGGCTGTCCATGTCATAGTCAGAGCTTTATTTCAGTGCATCATTGTCCAAATGAAAGACCTACACTTTGCTGCTTCAGTGCTGACAAAATAAGAAATTATATCTGCCAATTTGATGTCATCTAATCAGATGTGAGTGGTGTCACCAAAATTGAACTAGAAATGGCACATATACCTACCGTAGCCTGCTCAGGTGAGACAGATGAAATGGAGATGCTTTAAGTTTTGTTTTCCTGTCTAAAGCTGATGTAGTTCTAATCCTTAGCATAAAATAGCTATCACTAGCACAAGGGGAAGAAACAGTTGTGGTTGCATTTTCTCTCTTTTAAACTAACTACTTACCAGTTGCCTTATTTTATATACCTACTGATCACAGGTTTCAAATATAAAACCTACTGGCCTTCAGAAAGTTTGATTACTGGAACATCTTACTGATAGTGATAGTTAGTTAGTTAGTTAGTTAGTTAGTTAGTTAGTTAGTTAGTTAGTTAGTTAGTTTATTTTATTTTTTATTTTATTTTTTTGAGGATTTCATTAACATGATATGTCTATTGAATCTAACCCATTTTCAGGAGTAACTAAAGTTTTCATGTCCAAAGACATACAATAAGTGCAATTACAATTCAAATACTTTAGTACCAGCGAAACAATCTGCAACATTATTATGCCATAAATAAACATTTATGGAGATAATAGACACAGGCAGCCTGTAAATGGTTTTATCTCCCAGGCCCCTGCTTGTAAATGTTTCATCTCCCAAGCCCCTGCTTACACTGTTCAAGGGTAACAGGACTTGTCAAGAGATTTTGAAATGCATGCTAGGCTGAAAAAGCCCTAGTGATTGTTAGCCTAGTACACACCCATGAGCCTATGAAAAGATTTAGAACATAGGTCGTCATGTACAGCCTGAGTGAGCCTTCAAAAGGCATAGTATACAGAACACAAGTTGGTGGCTTTATGAGAGTAGTTGAATGACAGGTGAAATTAGCAATCTTGGAAAGTATCCATAGATTTCTATTCAATAATTTACTGAGCAAGGAATTTTATAATATGAGCATGTCAATTAACAAGCTGTGGTGCTCAGCTTTCCAGACGCTGAGGATATGTGAAGAACAGAGGTGTCAGAAAAGATCTTAGGGTACCAAATGAGAAAGTTTGCTAAATAAAGAGGAGGTTACCTAAAGAAGGAGTATTTTTCCTGAGAATGTCATAGGCATGGGTGACTTTCGTATATGTCAATCAGTAAAGTAAGCCTCCCAAGAAGTCATAAAATGACACAGAGAGGGGCATCATAGGCTGCTCCCAGGATGAATACTGCAGTCTTATTATACGCAGATGTCTATCTAACTGAGATTAGGTAGAAAGCAGTAAAAGGAACTTCTTTGAAAATTATGGTTCTAGAACTGGGGTGTGTAAACTTTTGAAAGTATGCGATAGTCCCAACTTTGAAGAAGTATTTTTTCATAGCCTGGGAAATCTACCCTAAGGTTATATTGCATTGTCTGTTAGAAATCACAGGAATCTGAAATAATTCACCTGCTCAGTGGGAACCTTAGATAAGCACTGGATAGGCAATGGAGACACCTAAAGACTGGAAAACCTCATAATACTGCATAGCATAGGCTATGCCTTTCAGGTTTTAAGGAGAGCTGAGCTACCTTAGATCCACTTTTGTTATATATGAAAAAACAATTGTAACATAGCTGCCAATGTAACATGGGAGAGTTAAGAACATTGCAAAGCAAAATCATCCATAGGTTCATAGATTCATACTAGGCTATCTGCCCTAGGGCATTTATAAGCCTAGCCAGAGTGTGTTTGGCTTTCGCCACCCATTTTAAATTAATTTTGCTATGCCCTTTTTCGAGGTTAGTATACTGTGCCTCTGTCTAACAGTGACACAGAAGTGATATCCGGGGTAAACCTATGATCTCCCATCCACTCGTCAAGATTCCTCTTGAAGAGAGTCAATGAGGGACTCTGCCTAACCTGGACTGGGATTTTATTCCAGAGTGAAGGGAGCCTCTGGGTTATGAATCTGTCCCTCCAGCATGTTCTATTTATTTCAGTGCTGAGGTTCAAGTCTCTCGAGCGTGTAGCTCGATGGGATTTGGATTTTCTGAGGTGCAGCATGTCCATTAATTCCGGGTTGGACATGGCTTTATACGTCAGGCACAGATCACCACTGAGCAGGCAGTATGCCACTGAGTAGAGCTGGAGTTTCTTTAACCAGACAGTATATGGCATCTGTTTGAGCCCTTTGATCCTCTTGGTGAGGTACTTTTGGGGTCTTTCAAGTTGCTGCAGGTGTCTGGTAAGGTACATCCCAAAAGGGGCATTGTACTCAATTATGGGCCTGATGAGGGATGAGTAAAGAGGCACGATGATCTCCCCTGATCTAGATGTGAATCCCTTCATGATTAGGTGGGCTATATAAAATAGTTTTTCTAACCAGTTTGGCCACGTGGTTGTTAAATGAGAGATTGCTATCAACTTGGGTCCCCAGGTCCCTAATTACTTCTTCTGTACTTAATGGATTACCACCTATGTGGTAATTTGTGGGCACTTTGTTTTTGCCAAAGGGGATGACTATACTCTTTTTGGCGTTTAGCTTGAGGCCATGGCTCTGGCACCAGTTGTCTGTTTCTATGTGGCCCTTTTGGAGGATGCTTGTGTCGGCTGGAGAGTCGATTATGGCACCCAGTTTGCAGTCATCTGCGAACTTGGTCAGCCACAGTCCTTCCGTGCTGGCCTGTACCTCCAAGAAATATATACCGAACAAGACAGATCCCAGGACTGAGCCTTGTAGGACGCCACTTGTAACTGGTTTGGAGTCTGACATGGCTCCAGCAATTCTAACCATGTGGGTTCTGTCCTTGAGCCAGTTTGCAACCCATCTAGTGACATACAGGCTTATATTTAAGCTGGTGAGCTTATCTATAATGCCCGAGTGGGGTATTGTATCGAAGGCTTTTGCGAGGTCCAGGTAGGCTGTGTGGACCACCTTCCCCTCGTCAATGGCCTTGGTGACTGTTTCAAAGAAATCAACCAGGTTTAAGAGGCAGGATCTGCCCTTAACAAAGCCAAATTGGGTAGGATCCAGTGTCTGTAGGTCCCCAATATCTTTATTTATGAGGTCCATGATGATCCTTTCCATAGCTTTGCAGACCAAGCTAGTCAGGCTTATGGGGCGATAGTTTCCAGGATCCATTGAGGCACCACCTTTGTGGAGAGGGACCACTGTTGCTGTACGCCATTCTTTGGGTACATATCCTATAGTAAGGCTGAGATTGAGCAGTAGTTTTATGTTTGGGTTTAGCTCTTCTTGGAGTTCATGTAGGATGCAGCCTGGGACACTCTCTGGTCCCATTGATGCTGTGTTTTTTGCTTTGGAGAGGGCAGCTCTTACCTGAGCATCTGAGATGTCAGGGGGGCAGCACTCTGCTGGGATAGATATTTGCCCTTTTGGTGGGGGGGGGGAGGTTGCGCTGAACCTGTCAGCTAAGATGTTGGCAATGTCTGTGGGTTCGGTGTATTTTTTGTCATTTTGGACTAATTCTGAGCATATCTGGGAATTCCCACCCAGGTTCCTAACATAACTAAAGAAAGCCTTGTGATTATCCTTAGTGTCCTGTGCAATTTTTCTCTCTTAGCTGGCCTTAGACGATTTTATGAGTGCTCGTAGTTTTTTGCTAATACTGATCAGAGATGCCTTCCCTTTTTGGGATTTTGCTCTATCATGTAGTAGCTTCCTCCTTCTATTGTATAGTTTGTTTATGGCTGGGGTCCACCAGATAGGATGTCTGCCTTTGGAGGCTTTGGACTTGGTTTTATTTGGGATTGCATGATCCATGCATTCCTGAAGGTGTTCATAGAATGCGTTTATAAAGGATTCTGCGGTCTGAGCCATATTTTCCACAGGCCCGGGGGCTTTGAAGGATTCCACCTCGGTTTTGAGGAGTGTGAAATTTGCATTAGAGAAGTTTTTCACTGTGGTTTTCAGGGCAGGGGGTGGAGTCGGGATGTGAATATCCAGTGAGATTAGTTTATGGTCTGATCTTACCAATGAGGGATACACTTCTGGTCTGGAGCATGTTGGTGATGATCAGGTCCAGTATGTTTTCCCCTCTTGTGGGAGTGGTAACAAGTTGTTCCATAGCATTTGAGTTTATAAATTCTAGGAACCTTTGGGCTAGGGTGTTGGAGCTAGAGTAATGCTCCCAGTCTATGTTTGGGTAGTTGAAGTCGCCCAATATAATGGTGTTTGGAGAGACCTTCATATTTTCCAGTGTTCTCAGGAAGGCCGAGTGGGGTTCCTGGGTTTGGGAGGGTGGTCTGTAGCAGGCTATAAACTGGAAGGCAGTATCATCAGAATTAGTGACAGACTTGTAGCAATCAGACTATAGTGAAATGACAGGGCAGTATTCATAATCCCAGCATACGCCCCATAGCAGGGTTGTGATAATGACGAAAAGAGTGCATTCACAGCAGTTGGAGGACCTTGTAAATAAAGCAGGACGACATGAATTAGTGTTTACATGCACATATCAGGACAGACAGAACAGGATATCAGGACTGCCTGTGACCACATGGGTGGGGTAACAAGAATAAAGAAGGAGAGGCCATTCTAGAACTCTTTCTGGCAAATGGCTTGATAGTAGCCAATACATGGTTCAGAAAGAGAGGCAGTTACAAGATCACATATAAGAGTAGCCAATATGTAACTCAAGTAGATGTCCTCCTAGTAAGAAAAGGGCACTGGTATAGAGTCAGTGATTGCAAAGTCATTCCCAGTGAAACAGTCAGCCCACAGCATAAGGCACTGGTTGCCATAATCAACTGCAAGCAATGGACAGAGGAGGCTGTAAAGCCAACAGAGACCAAGCTGAAGACCTGGAAGTTGACTGGAGAGAAAGCGCAACAGTTCAATGAATTACTCAGGGATATAGCATCCAAAAATGAGGAAGAAATAGGTGGAGTTGAAGAAGAATGGCAACACCTCAAAACAGCATGTGTGAGGACTACAGAACATATATGCGATCAAGCCAGGTAAGGAAATAAGCCACATAAGGAAAGCTGGTAGTGGAATGCAGAAGTCCAGAAAGTAATTAAAAGAAAGGAGTACAGGAAAAAGTGGGAGATAGGAAAGATAGACCAGGCTAGGAAGGAATAATAACAATAAATAACAAAGAAGCTAAGACAGGAGATGCAATAGCAAAGAACAGGGCATCACAGGCATTCTACCAACTTCTGGAAAGTGACTCAGTAGGTAGAACAAAGAAACTACTGTATATCAGCTTGCAAGACAAAGACAGAAAGATAAAGAAGATACTCAGGCACAGTTCATAACAGATGCCAGAAGCAATCTGCTCCCCAGTCCACAGGACATCACAGGCAGATAGAAGGAGTACTTCCAGAAGCTTCTGAATGAAGAAAACCCCACAGAAGCTGTACTGCTCCAGACACTGCCTACAATGAAGAAGAGGAGCCCACCCTAGAAGAAGCAAGAACAGCACTAAAGAAAATGAAGTCATACAAAGCAGCAGGTTCAGATGAGGTCACAGCAGATATGATAAGGATGCTGAGTGAGATAGGAGAGAAATGGATCCTGAAGGTACTCATAGTAGTGTGAAGAAAAAAGCATATCTCAGATGACTGGAGAATAAGCATACTCATGCCATGTCTACAAGAACAAAGGGGACATTTACAAATGTGGGCAGTACTCCTGTCACAATGCATGAAGGTTCTGCAGTAGGTGATTGATAAATGGATATGCAGAATAGTGGAAAGTAAGATGGGAGATGAGTAGTTCAGATTCAGATGAGGATGCAGCACAATTGACCTGATGTTTACAGTGAGACAGACAGTTGAGAAGAAGCCAGAGATGAAAAGAGTCCAACTGGGAATTCCTCAACTTGCAGATGACAAGGTCCCAAGATAGCTGATTTGGGCAGTACAGCAGTGGTTCAAAGTCCCAGAAACATTTGTAGAATTAGTGCAGGTTATGTACAAGGACCCAATGACTCAAGCACAAACAGTGTTCAGTCTCACACAAAAGTTCCTAGTGAGAGTGGGTGTGCACTATGGTTTAGCTCTGAGCTTGCTGCATGGTTGGCTTTGTTTAATCAGTTGTGCTTCATCCTCATGACTAAACCACCCCACCCATGGGTAAATGTTCATTATACAATGACCCCCCATTAATATTACCAAAAAATGCACGCTGATTGGTCAGCATGCACATTGTAAATCAGAGTTATAGTAATGGAAAAAGGTCCGGTCGCCCGGACTTTTTCCATTAGTATAACTCTTTTTTTACAGCAACGGAGAACACAAGATCTCCATTGCTTTTTACACAGTCTCGCTATGTTAAATGAGTTTAACATAGTGAGACAGCTTTAAAAAAAGTAACAGAGATCTTCCTATCTCCGTTGCTTTTTTTAAAGGTGTCTCACTATGTTAAACTCCTTTAACATAGTGAGACAGTGTGTTTTCAAAACTGTCTCACTATGTTAAATGGGTTTAACATAGCGAGACAGCTTTAAAAAAAGCAATGGAGACTCTCCATTGCTTTTTTTAAAGCTCTCTCGCTATGTTAAACTCCTTTAACATAGCAAGACAGTTTGTAAAAAGCAACGGAGATCTTGCTTTCTCCATTGCTTCTGCCCACAGCTCTGATGTACTGCGTAAGCATACACATGTGCAGTACATCAGAACTGCCGCAGAATACCAGACAGCTGCTGAAGGGCAGCAAGGAGGCATTATACAATGCCATTATTTAAGAAAAGTAATTATTTTTTTTCTTAAATAATGTCATTTTATAATAGCAATAACCCACTTCTGGGTGTGGGTAATGCTAGATTTACTCACAGTTGTCTTTGTTTGGCCACTCGGGCTTTGCCCTCGTGACCAATCCACACCAACCGTGGGTAAATCCAGCATTATCCACACACAGGCGTGGCTTATTGCTGTAATATACCACACCCATTCATCGATTATTGCTATAATAACACTCACAGATGGAATGTAGGATACGTTCCATTTTAGAACCTTAGTGCATCCAAGGTTCTTGCTACTCTGATCCCAGCATCACTCTCTCACACTCACCAGTCACAAGACACTGCCAAGTCTTACCGATGCTCTGTAACAATATGATGGCTGAGGCTTGCAGCATGTGCTCTTGGTCACAGCAGTCAAACTATGAAGTTAAGGTCTGTGATGATCCAGTCTCATCCCCCCATCCCATTCCAATCATGGACACAGTCAGTCTGCAGAATTGCTGTAGTCAGTCATTTTCCTTAATTTACAGCAAACAGCCAAAGATCTTTAAAATTAATAGCAAACCACAGACCATTTTTAAGTTAAATAAACAACAGTCCTTTCCATACTTGACACACTAGCAGCTTATATAACACTTTTCCTGACTTTGGTCCTGCTCATTCAGAGGTTCAGCTACACAGGTGTATACTTCAGGATTGAATATTATAGAATATACTCAGCACACCAATAGCATGTAACTGTTGCGAGTCCAAGAAAGTCACTAAGACATTTGGGAAAAAAATGAAATATAATTTGCTGTTTCAGCTGCTTCAGCACAACACAACTGACATTCACATGAAAGTAAATGTTGACTACTCTAAGTGAGAGTGGGAAACATGTAACATATACAATAAAAGTTAACACTGATAATTCAAGACATTTTCTTTCTCAGTCACTTTTAATGTGAGCAACAAAAAAATATAGTGATAATGGACCATGAATTCTATTATGACTCTATGAAAAGTATTTTAAGTGACGATGTTTATATGAAGATAGATTTTAAGGAAGTTGAAAGGATACTAACTAGTATACATAACATGCTGTAAGACTGCCTGTTGGGAAGATATACTGATTTGGATTTGTACAACTATTTTGTTGTAGATAATCCTTTAATATCAGTTATACAGGGATTGCCAAAAGTCCATAAAGATGCCAGGTGCCCACCATTTAGACCAGTAGTATCTGGTCGAAGTTGGTGTACCAAAACATTATCTATCTACATAGAAAAGATTTTGAGACCCATATTGGATAGAAATTGATAGGTGTTGAGAGACTCTAAACAGTTTCTCATTGATTTATATGACTTTATATCCAAGAGGGAGAGTTGTGACAATAGTTTCTGGTTAGTGACTCTGGATGTGAAATCCCTGTTCACCGTATTACCTAATGGTTAGGGTCTGGAGATGCTCAGGAGATATTTAAATAGAAATAGTGGTTATGCATAGAGGTTCATTGAACTACTCTGTTTATTATTGGAAATAGTACTTGAAAATAATATATTCCTTTTTCATCATGACATATACGTACAAAAAAGATGGGGTAGTTATTTTGGTGCAATGTTGTAATTTAGGTGTATGACTATAATTATTGTTCATGTTATCAAATTAAGTTTCTCAAAAATAAAAAAAACAGATATTTCCTCATGCTCGATATTCTTTGTTAAAGGTAAGTAAATTTTGCTAGGCTGTGATGGGAGCATGGAGCTTTCTGTAAACTTACCTAATGACCAAGCTCTTTCTTCCTCATAGTAGAATCTAGATAAAAGGGCCTTTGTGGTCACTGAAGCAGGAAAGTGAGCTGTGAATTCTGAGGATAGAAGTGATTCCTTTGAAAACGATGTACACATCTTTTATGTAGTCTTTTAACCCTTATTAACGTATAATCAGGGAAATGAACTTCATTGCTGAAAATGGGAGGTTTCAACCAAATTTCTCATACTACACAGATATCAGGTGTGTGTACCCCTAATAAAGATTCCAGCTCTGGTAATTTGCCAGCAATAGTTCCAGCAATGACATGCAATATTTAAGTCTTTTATCCTCAATCCACACATCATAGCTCCAGTGGTGCAGCGGTAGCACTGTCGCCTCACAGCAAGAGGTTCTCCCATTTGATTCTCGGCTGGAGCACCTTCTGTGTGGAGTCTGCTGTCCTCCCTGTGGTAAGACATGTGTGAATGGGTGTGCCTTTGTTGAAGGTTGGGCGTCGAGCTGGCACCTCGACACCATAAAAATCTACTGATAATCATTAGTGGACCGGAGTTCCTCTGTGGCGACCCCTAACTGGGAAAAGCCGAAAGAAGAACAACAACATCCTCAATCCACACATTATTTGAGAGAAATCAGAGTTTGCAGTTTGTAGTATAGCTTGTAGGTGTGCCTATACTGAGGCGAATGTTACCAGTCTCTTAGCTCTCAGGGATGTTAATCTTAACTCTTAATGGTGGGAAGGTTGAGTAGTATTTCGGTCTGTTGAGGTACATTAGGCGAAGAGTGTAGAAGGTAGGTTTTCTCATGCCAGGGGAAAGGGGGGCTAGGGTGCCTGATAAGTTAAGCAGGGAGTGAAGTACAATATAGATGTAGCCTGGTAAAAGAAGTAATGGTTGACATGAGGTGAGGAGTTAGTATCCAGATAAGGAACAAAAGAGGATACAGTAAAGAGATGAAAGCCTGAGTAGTATTGTGAAACCATGGGGTTTTGGATTGTATGGTTTAAAACAAGAAATTTGATTGGTTGCATGGGTAAGCTAGAGAATGGGGAACGAATAAAACAGGATATCATCAATGGGTGGATGAGCAGACCTAACTGCTGTGACTGATGAGGAGGGAATAGAAACAGTCAATGACAAATGCTGACTTAGATGAAGGTAGGTGAGCTTAAGCTGAGCAGAAGTTTGTGAGAGGCAGTTGTAATTGGAAACTGTAGGAAACACAGATCCCTTGACAAAGAAATTAATGTGATTGGAAGGCCAGGTTACTGTGGAAAAACAAGGATCATATAAGTACAGAGAGGTAGGGAAGACCTTACCACTCCCATATGAAATGTTAGGATTCCCAAAGCCAAGTCAAGAAACACTAAAAAAAGATAAAATACTGAGGTTGATGTATCATAACTCATGTTGAAATTTATGAGAGTACATGTACTCATTCTCAGTCTCATGGATGATGATCAGTTGAACATTCTGTGATTTTGTGGATGGTAGCAACTTTATGGTATCAAGTAAAATATGATATCTGGAAGGAATCCTAAGAACTTTCATGATTCCTTGCCTTTTTTTGGCAAGGTTCAAATGACAAATTCACCACCGTAACAGGAACAGGCAAGCAAAAACTGAGGGTAATGCTACTCAATGCTAGAAGTCTAAATCTCAAAATGCACTCACTCGAGGCACTCCTTAAAATGGAGAACATCGATACCTGTGCAGTGACTGAGACCTGGTTCAAGGCTCCAGAGAGCACCCCTGCACTACCAGGCTGTAACTCATACCACACTTTTCGGCCATGTAACCTGGACCGGAATACCAAAGGCAGAGGTGTGTCCATATTCATTAAGGATATCCACACCTCCAGGCTAGTTGCTCAGCATAATGCATCCGAGGTTATCCAAGTACAACTAACTCTGGGCAAAACTGCAATCCAAATTGTAGCTTGCTACAGATCCCCCACCATGCCCCAAGATTCCCACTCCTCTTTTCCTGATATACTGGAAAATATTAGGGTTCAACCAAACACTGTAATAATGGGCGATTTCAAATACCCCACCATTAACTGGGAAAACTACTCGTGTACCAACTCCTTCACAAAACGCTTTCTGGAATTCATAAACTCCAATGCCCTGGATCAACTTATCCACACCCCCACCAGGAGCAACAATATCCTAGACCTAGTCATTATCAGCATGAGTGACCGGTGTTCCACACCTGAAGTCAGCTTCTTGTTGGTCCGATCCGACCATAAGCTAATCACCCTTGATATCCACATCCCACTCCCACTCCCCATTAAGGGAACCATGGTAAAAAATTTCTCCAAAGCCAGCTTCACGTTTCTTAAGACAGAAGTGGTGAACTTCATAACACCCATGCAGATGACAATACAGTTATGACTGCTGAATCCTACACAAATGCACTCTATAAGCACTTACATGAGTCATGGATTGTGCTATCCCAAACAGAACCAAGACGCTATCCTGCAAAAAAAAGAAAGCCAATCTGGTGGTACCCTGCCATAAACAAACTGTACAACAGAAAGAAGAAATTGTTGCAAAAGAGAGTAAAATCCCATGAGTGGAGGAGCTCCCTGGTCAGCTTCAGTAAGAAGCTAAGATCCTTTATAAGACCCTCCAAAGCTAGCTACAAAAACAAAATTGCCACTGATTCTAAGGACAACCACAAAGCAGTCTATAGCTATTTCAAGAATCTCAAAAGCAACACTCAGATCTGCTCTGGGTTACAGCACAACGGCACGAAAATTACAGAACCAACTGATATTGCCAACATCCTGGCAGATAGGTTCAGTGCTAACTTTACCCCCCCTCACCCCCTAAAGGGCTAATATCTATACAGGAAGAATGCAGAGTCCCTGTAATCACAACTATGCAGGTAAAAGCTGCACTCTCTAAAGCCAAAAACCATGGGACCGGACAACATCCCAGACTGCATTTTACACAAACTTCAGAATGAACTGGCTCCCCAACTAAGCACCATGTTCAATCATAGCCTTACATCAGGCTTTTTGCCCACTGAATGGCGTACAGCAACAGTTATCCCACTCCACAATGGGGGATCCACCACTGATCCTGGGAACTATCGCCCTATTAGCCTGACAAGCCTGGTCTGCAAGGCCATGGAACGTATCATCATGGAACTCATAAACAAAGACATTGGTAACCTCCAAACTCTGGATCCCACCCAGTTCAGGTTTGTGAAAGGCAGATCATGCCTCCTGAACCTGATCGACTTCTTTAAGGCAGTAACCAAAACCGTAGATGAGGGTAAGGTGGTTCACACAGCCTATCTTGACCTCGCCAAGGCTTTCGACACCATTCCCCATTCTGGAATTATAGCTAAACTCACTAAACTATGTATAAATCCCTATGTCACAAGATGGGTTGCCAACTGGCTCACTGACAGAACCCACACTGTAAAAGTTGCACACTCCAAATCTGACCTCAAACCAGTGACAGGTGGAGTACCACAGGGTTCAGTTCCGGGACCTCACTTGTTTGGTATCTACTTCTCTGAAGTACAAGCTAACACAGAAGGCTTCTGGCTAATGAAGTTTGCAGATGACTGCAAACTAGGAACCATAGTCAAGTCCCCAAATGATGAGGAAATACTACAGAAGGGCCTCGCTGAGACAGATGCCAGGTGTCAGAGCCATGGCCTCAAGCTCAATACCAAAAAGTGCATTGTCATCCCCTTTGGTAAAAACTCTGTACCCATGAACTACTACATAAACAGCAGTCTACTTAACACCGAATGTGTGGTAAGAGACCTTGGGACCCAGGTGGACAGTAGTCTGTCCTTTGATAGTCACATCACCACAGTAGTCAGGAAGTCCTTCTGTGTGGCACACCTCATCATAAAAGGGTTCTCATCCAGGAAAAAATAGGTCATTGTTCCCCTCTACTCGACACTCATTTGACCCATTATAGAGTACAATGCCCATTTTGAAATGTACCTCACAAGACATCTGCAGCAGCTGGAAAGGCCACAGAAGTACCTCGCAAAGAGGATTACTGGCCTCAAACAGATGCCCCACACTGACCTTCTCAAAAAACTCCTGCTTTACTCCATAGCATATCGCCTACTCCGAGGTGATCTCTGCCTAACATATAAAGCTATGTCAAACCCAGAGCTGTTGGACATGCTACACCTAAAGAAATCCTAATTCCTCCGAGATACATGGTCTAGGGACCTAAACCTTGTCACCACAATAAACAGGAAATGCTGGAGGGATAGATTCCTGTCCCAGAGACTTCCCATACTCTGAAACAGGCTACCCATCTATGTCAAGCAAAGTTCTTCATTAGCACTCTTCAAGAAAAATCTTAATGAGTGGATGGGAAATGGGAAATACACCCTGGGGATCACTTCTGTGTCTCTGCTCGACAGTGGCACAGGAAAATAACTTTCTTGGGTGGAGTAAGCCAGGGGACCTTGTTGGTTAGGCTTACATAGGCCCTCGGGCCGATAGCCTAGTACTAACCTATGAACCTATTCTATTAATCTATCATGGGTAATTTTAACTGCCATCTAAAAGAGGTTTTGAACAGGGAACCTTGTTGGCTAGGCTTACATAGGCCCTCGGGCCGATAGCCTAGTACTTACCTATGAACCTATGATCCTATTCTATTAATCTATCATGGGTAATTTTAACTGCCAT